>NC_091182.1:39032132-39164632 GCF_040958095.1 Procambarus clarkii
CCTTCCTCTAAGTTGTCTAGCTGCCTTCCTCTCAGTTGTCTAGCTGCTTTCCTCTCAGTTGTCTAGCTGCCTTCCTCTAAGTTGTCTATCTGCCTTCCTCTCAGTTGTCTAGCTGACTTCCTCTCAGTTGTCTAGCTGACTTCCTCTCAGTTGTCTAGCTGCCTTCCTCTCAGTTGTCTAGCTGCCTTCCTCTCAGTTGTCTAGCTGCTTTCCTCTCAGTTGTCTAGCTGCCTTCCTCTAAGTTGTCTAGCTGCCTTCCTCTCAGTTGTCTAGCTGCCTTCCTCTAAGTTGTCTAGCTGCCTTCCTCTCAGTTGTCAAGCTGCCTTCCTCTCAGTTGTCTAGCTGCCTTCCTCTAAGTTGTCTAGCTGCCTTCCTCTCAGTTGTCTAGCTGCCTTCCTCTCAGTTGTCTAGCTGACTTCCTCTCAGTTGTCTAGCTGCCTTCCTCTCAGTTGTCTAGCTGCCTTCCTCTCAGTTGTCTAGCTGCTTTCCTCTCAGTTGTCTAGCTGCCTTCCTCTAAGTTGTCTAGCTGCCTTCCTCTCAGTTGTCTAGCTGCCTTCCTCTAAGTTGTCTAGCTGCCTTCCTCTCAGTTGTCAAGCTGCCTTCCTCTCAGTTGTCAAGCTGCCTTCCTCTAAGTTGTCTAGCTGCCTTCCTCTCAGTTGTCTAGCTGCCTTCCTCTCAGTTGTCTAGCTGCCTTCCTCTAAGTTGTCTAGCTGCCTTCCTCTAAGTTGTCTAGCTGCCTTCCTCTCAGTTGTCTAGCTGGCTTCCTCTAAGTTGTCTAGCTGCCTTCCTCTCAGTTATCTAGCTGCCTTCCTCTCAGTTGTCTAGCTGCCTTTCTCTCAGTTGTCAAGCTGCCTTCCTCTCAGTTGTCTAGCTGCCTTCCTCTCAGTTGTCTAGCTGCCTTTCTCTCAGTTGTCTAGCTGCCATCCTCTCAGTTGTCTAGCTGCCTTCCTCTCAGTTGTCAAGCTGCCATCCTCTCAGTTGTCTAGCTGCCTTCCTCTCAGTTGTCTAGCTGCCTTTCTCTCAGTTGTCTAGCTGCCTTCCTCTCAGTTGTCTAGCTGCCATCCTCTCAGTTGTCTAGCTGCCTTCCTCTCAGTTGTCAAGCTGCCATCCTCTCAGTTGTCTAGCTGCCTTCCTCTCAGTTGTCTAGCTGCCTTTCTCTCAGTTGTCAAGCTGCCTTCCTCTCAGTTGTCTAGCTGCCTTCCTCTCAGTTGTCTAGCTGCCTTCCTCTCAGTTGTCTAGCTGCCTTCCTCTCAGTTGTCAAGCTGCCTTCCTCTAAGTTGTCTAGCTGCCTTTCTCTCTGTTGTCAAGCTGCCTTTCTCTCAGTTGTCTAGCTGCCTTCCTCTCAGTTGTCTAGCTGCCTTCCTCTCAGTTGTCAAGCTGCCTTCCTCTAAGTTGTCTAGCTGCCTTTCTCTCTGTTGTCAAGCTGCCTTCCTCTCAGTTGTCTAGCTGCCTTCCTCTCAGTTGTCAAGCTGCCTTCCTCTAAGTTGTCTAGGTGCCTTTCTCTCAGTTGTCAAGCTGCCATCCTCTCAGTTGTCAAGCTGCCTTCCTCTCAGTTGTCTAGTTGCCTTCCTCTCAGTTGTCTAGCTGTCTTCCTCTCAGTTGTCTAGCTGCCTTCCTCTCAGTTGTCTAGCTGCCTTCCTCTCAGTTGTCTAGCTGCCTTCCTCTCAGTTGTCTTGCTGCCTTCCTCTCAGTTGTCTTGCTGCCTTCCTCTAAGTTGTCTAGCTGCCTTCCTCTCAGTTGTCTAGTTGCCATCCTCTCAGTTGTCTAGCTGCCTTCCTCTAAGTTGTCTAGCTGCCTTCCTCTCAGTTGTCTAGTTGCCATCCTCTCAGTTGTCTAGCTGCCTTCCTCTCAGTTGTCTTGCTGCCTTCCTCTTTTAAAATGGTTCTCTTGAACTTTTCCATGGTTTCAATTCTCCTAAATTTGCATTTTCTGGAGTTATTCTCAAATGACCATTTATCCGGCGGCGTTAGTTCTTGTACAAGACTTTCTTGTTATTCCGTGTGTGTGTGTGTGTGTGTGTGTGTGTGTGTGTGTGTGTGTGTGTGTGTGTGTGTGTGTGTGTGTGTGTGTGTGTGTGTGTGTGTGTGTTTACTCACCTAGTTGTGCTTGCGGGGGTTGAACTCTGGCTCTTTTTTTTTTTTTTTTTTTTTTTTTTGAGATATATACAAGAGTTGTTACATTCTTGTACAGCCACTAGTACGCGTAGCGTTTCGGGCAGGTCCCTGGAATACGATCCCCTGCCGCGAAGAATCGTTTTTTCATCCAAGTACACATTTTACTGTTGCGTTAAACAGAGGCTACAGTTAAGGAATTGCGCCCAGTAAATCCTCCCCGGCCAGGATACGAACCCATGACATAGCGCTCGCGGAACGCCAGGCGAGTGTCTTACCACTACACCACGGAGACTGTTATCCTTTGGTCCCGCCTCTCAACCGTCAATCAACAGGTGTACAGATTTCTCAGCCTACTGGGCTCTATCATATCTACACTTGAAACTGTGTATGGAGTCAGCCTCCACCACATCACTTCCTAATGCATTCCATTTGTCAACCACTCTGACACTAAAAAAGTTCTTTCTAATATCTCTGTGGCTCATTTGGGCACTCATGTTTCCACCTGTGTCCCCTAGTGCGTGTGCCCCTTGTGTTAAATAGCCTGTTTTTATCTAACCTCTTAATTCCCTTGAGAATCTTGAATGTGGTGATCATGTCCCCCCTAACTTTTTTGTCTTCCAGCGAAGTGAGGTTTAATTCTCGTAGTCTCTCCTCGTAGCTCATACCTCTCAGCTCAGGTACTATTCTGGTGGCAAACCTTTGAATCTTTTCCAGTTTAGTCTTATCCTTGACTAGATATGGACTCCATGCTGGGGCTGCACACTCCAGGATTGGCCTGACATATGTTGTATACAAAGTTCTGAATGAATCCTTACACAAGTTTCTGAATGCCTTTCTTATGTTGGCCAGCCTGGCATATGCTGCTGATGTTATCCTCTTGATATGGGCTGCAGGAGACAGGTCTGGCGTGATATCAACACCCAAGTCTTTTTCTTTCTCTGACTCTTGAAGAATTTCATCTCCCAGATGATACCTCGTATCTGGCCTCCTGCTCCCTACACCTATCTTCATTACATTACATTTGCTTGGGTTAAACTCTAACAACCATTTGTTTGACCATTTCTTCAGCTTGTCCAGGTCATCTTGAAGCCTCAAGCTGTCCTCCTTTGTCTTAATCCTTCTCATAATTTTGGCGTCGTCTGCAAACATTAAGAGGAATGAGTCTATACCATCTGGGAGATCATTTACGTATATCAGAAACTGGATAGGTCCGAGTACAGAGCCCTGTAGGACTCCACTGGTGACTTCACGCAAATCTGAGGTCTCACCCCCTCACTGTATCTCTCTGCTTTCTATTGCTTAGGTACTCCCTTATCTACTTGAACGCCCTACCAGTTACTCCGCCTGTTTCTCCAGCTTATGCAACAGCCTTTTATTGGCTGTTGCATAAGCTGTTGCATAAGCTGTTGCATAAGTTGCATAAGCTGTTGCTAAGCCTTTGACACAGCCTCCTACTGTGTCAAAGGCTTTTCGACAGTCCGAAAAAATGCAGCCCGCCCATCCTTCTCTTTCTTGCTTAATCTTTGTCACCTGATCGTAGAATTTTATTAAGCCAGTCAGGCAAGATTTACCCTCCCTGAACCCATGTTGATGGGTTGTCACGAAGTCCCTTCTCTCCAGATGTGTTATTAGGTTTTTTCTCACGATCTGCTCCATCACCTTGCATGGTATACAAGTTAAGGACACTGGCCTGTAGTTCAGTGCCTCTTGTCTGTCACCCTTTTTGTATATTGGAACTACATTCGCCGTCTTCCATATTTCTGTTATATCTCCCGTTTCCAGTGATCTACTATACACTATGGAGAGTGGCAAGCAAAGTGCTCCTACATACTCTTTCAGTACCCATGGTGAGATTCCGTCCAGCCCAACAGCCTGTTTCACGTCCAGCTCCAATAGGTGCCTCTTGACCTCATCTCTTGTAATTTCGAACCCTTCCAAGGTCGTCTGGTTTGCTGCCACCTCTCCTAGCGCCGTGACCTCTACTTGTTCTATTGTAAAGAGTTCCTGGAACCTCCTGTTGAGTTCTTCACACACCTCTTTGTCATTCTCGGGGTACCTGTCCTCATCCGTTCTAAGTTTCATCACCTGTTCCTTCACTGTTGTTTTCCTCCTGATGTGACTGTGTAATAGCTTTGGTTCTCTCTTGGCTTTATTTGCTATATCATTTTCATACCTTTTCTCAGCTGCTCTTCTCACACTAACATACTCGTTCCTGGTTCTCTGGTATCTCTCTCTACTTTCTGGTGTTCTGTTATTACGGAAGTTCCTTCATGCCCTTTTGTTCAGCTCCTTTGCTTTCATACATGCCCTATTAAACCACAGATCCTTCTTTTGCTTCTCGGTTTTTCCTGTCGGCCGGGATAAACCTGTTTACTGCCTCCTGACACTTTTGGGTGATATAGTCCATCCTGTCTTGTACGGACTTAGTTCTGAGTTCTGTGTCACACGGTATATCCCTTAAGAATTTATTCATCTCCTCATAGTTTTCCTTTCGGTACGCCATCCCTTTGTTTCCCCGTTCTTTTTTGGGGGAGATAATTCCTAGCTCAACCAGGTACTCAAAGCTCAATACACTCATTCCCAAGGGGGCTTCCAACTTAACTTCTCTTATATCCGACTCATTTAGGGTAAATATTAGATCAAGCAAAGCTGGTTCATCCTCTCCTCTCATTCATGTCGGTCCCTTGACGTGTTTAGAAAGTTTCTTGTTGTCACGTCCAGCAGCTTAGCTCTCCATGTGCCTGGTCCTCCATGTGGGTCTCTGTTCTCCCAATCTATCTTCCCGTGGTTGAAGTCTCCCATGATTAGTAGTCTGGATCCGTTCCTGCTAGCTACAGAAGCTGCTCTCTCTATTGTATTGATGGTGGCCATGTTGTTTCTATCATATTCCAGTCTGGCTCTTCTGTCGTTTGGTGGGGGGTTATATATGACTACTACTATAATTTTCTGTCCTCCAGTTGCTATGGTGCCTGATATGTAGTCACTGAAACCTTCACAGCCCTGATTATCCATCTCTTCAAAATTTAGCCTTTTCTTATCAGCAAAGCTACACCACCTCCTCCTCTACCTTCTCTCTCTTTCCTCACTACATAGTAGTCCTGTGAGAACACTTCATTTCTTATGGATTTCGTTAGCTTTGTTTCTGTGAGTGCTATTATGTCTGGGTTTTCTTCTATTGCCCATTCTCTGAGTTCACTTGTTTTATTTGTAATCCCATTTATGTTAGTGTACATTGCCTTGAAGCTCACTTTCTTCTGTTTATTTTCTTGTCCCTTTCTTGGTGAGCGTTCTGCTGGTGTGGGAAGCTGTTCCCTGGGTGTGAAGATCTGTGGGGTGGTTTGCAGGGTTTCAGAGGATTTTGGGGTGGGGGGTGGGGGTTTAAGGGAAAGGGGGGGAGACAGGTAGGGTATGGGGTAAGGAGATTGGGGGGACATGGAGGATACGGGGTGCGGAGGGAGGAGGGATAGGGAGGGTATGGGATTAAGGGGGAGGGGGGGGGAAGGTAGGAAAGGGGATATGGTGGGAATGGGGGAGGGGGTGAAAGGGTCGGAATGGGGTGGGAAGGTGGAGGGAGGGTTGGGTGAGCAATTGAGTGGGGGTAGATAGGGTGAAGGGAAGGGAGGGTTTCCATGCAGAGGAGGGTGGTGGTGTTGCCCTCCCCTCTGGTGTTGCTGGGATGCTGGTTGTGGGTTCCCCTCTTGTCTCTTGGAATGTTGTGTTGGGGGCTGTGATTTGCTGGTTTACTCCTCTCTCCCTGCATTTCTTCCTTGCCTCTGCTGCCCTGGCTCTCTCCTCCTTCGTCCTGTCCCTCTGGACGAATACTTTTTTGTATTCCTCAACATACTGCAGATGACTCTTCCTTTCTAAAATAACCTCCTTCGTGGTCTTGTTTGCAAACACCACCTTTACCAGTCGGTTTCTGTCCTTGTTGTACCAGCCCAACCTGAAAACCTTCTCTATTTTTTGTTCAGCCCCTTCCGTCTGTAATCCCTTCAGTATGCTATGTATTGCCTCTCTGTCCTTGGTAGTCATTCCTGCCTATTGGATCCTTCCTGTTCGTTGTGTGTGTGCGTGTACTATCTAATTGCCTAATTGTGTGTGTGTGTGTGTGTGTGTGTGTGTGTGTGTGTGTGTGTGTGTGTGTGTGTGTGTGTGTGTGTGTGTGTGTGTGTGTGTGTGTGTGTGTGTTCTATTCACACACATGTGCACCGCATGCACAACTATTCACCTAGTTGTGCTTGCAGGGGTTGATCTCTGCTCTTTCGGCCCGCCTCTCAACTGTCAATCAACTGTTACTAACTACTAACTATTTCCACCCGACACACACATAACGACAGCAGCGTACTCTACACTGGTAAAAGTTAGAACATCATTCAGAAACCTAAATATGGAGGCATTTAGGGCGATGTACACTGCTTACGTGAGGCCTGTCTTAGAGTATGGCGCCTCATCGTGGAGTCCCCACTTGAAGAAACACATAAGGAAACTGGAAAAGGTTTAGACGTTTGCAACGAGACTCGTCCCAGAGTTACGAGGGATAGGGTATGAAGAGCACCTGAAGGAACTGTGCCTTATGACACTAGAAAGAAGAAGGGAGAGAGGGGGATATAATAGGAACGTATAAAATACTCAGGGGGATTGACAGAGTGGACATATACGCAATGTTCACACGGAACGAGGGGACATGGGTGGAAACTGGAAACTCAGATGAGTCACAGAGATGTTAGGAAGTTTTCTTTTAGCGTGAGAGTATTGGAAAAATGGAATGCACTTCAGGAACAGGTTGTGGAAGCAAATTCTATTCATGATTTTAAAACTAGATATGGTAGGGAAATAGGACCGGAGTCATTGATGTAAACAACCGATGCTCGAAATGCGGGATCCAAGAGTCAATGCTCGATCCTGCAGACACAAATAGGTAAGTACAAATAGGTGAGTATACACACACAAACACACACATAGGAAGCAGCCCGTAACAGCTGTCTAACTCCCAGATACCTATTTACTGCTACGTAACATGGGCAACAGGGCGAAAGAAACTCTGCTAATTTTGTTTCTGTCATCACCAGGGATCGAACCCGGACCCTAGGATTACGAATCCAGAGCGCTGTCCTCTCAGCTATCAGGCCCCTTGTTTGTGTGTGTGTGTGTGTGTGTGTGTGTGTGTGTGTGTGTGTGTGTGTGTGTGTGTGTGTGTGTGTGTGTGTGTGTGTGTGTGTGTGTATGTGTGTGTGTGTGTGTGTGTGTGTGTGTGTGTGTGTGTGTGTGTGTGTGTGTGTGTGTGTGTGTGTGTGTGTGTGTGTGTGTGTGTGTGTGTGTGTGCGTGTGTGTGTGTGTGTGTGTGTGTGTGTGTGTGTGTGTGTGTACTCACCTATATGTGCTTGCAGGATCGAGCATTGACTCTTGGATCCCGCCTTTCTAGCTATCGGTTGTTTACAGCAATGACTCCTGTCCCATTTCCCTATCATACCTAGTTTTAAAAGTATGAATAGTATTTGCTTCCACAACCTGTTCCCCAAGTGCATTCCATTTTTCTACTACTCTCACGATAAAAGAAAACTTCCTAACATCTCTGTGACTCATCTGAGTTTCCAGTTTCCACCCATGTCCCCTCGTTCTGTTATTATTACGTGTGAACATTTCATCTATTTCCACTTTATCAATTCCCCTGAGTATTTCATATGTCCCTATCATATCTCCTCTCTCCCTTCTTTTCTCTAGTGTCGTTAGGTTCAGTTGTGTGAGTGCGTGTGTGTGTGTGTGTGTGTGTGTGTGTGTGTGTGTGTGTGTGTGTGTGTGTGTGTGTGTGTGTGTGTGTGTGTGTGTGTGTGTGTGTGTGTGTGTGCGTGTGTGTGTGTGTGTGTGTGTGTGTGTGTGTGTGTGTGTGTGTGTGTGTGTGTGTGTGTGTGTGTGTGTGTGCGTGTGTGTGTATGTGTGTGTGTGTGTGTGTGTGTGTGTGTGTGTGTGTGTGTGTGTGTGTGCGTGCGTGTGTGTGTGTGTGTGTGTGTGTGTGTGTGTGTGTGTGTGTGTGTGTGTGTGTGTGTGTGTGTGTGTGTGTGTGTGTGTGTGTGTGTGTGTGTGTGTGTGTGTGTGTGTGTGTGTGTGTGTGTGTGTGTGTGTGCGTGCGTGTGTGTGTGTGTGTGTGTGTGTGTGTGTGTGTGTGTGTGTGTGTGTGTGTGTGTGCGTGTGTGTGTATGTGTGTGTGTGTGTGTGTGTGTGTGTGTGTGTGTGCGTGCGTGTGTGTGTGTGTGTGTGTGTGTGTGTGTGTGTGTGTGTGTGTGTGTGTGTGTGTGTGTGTGTGTGTGTGTGTGTGTGTGTGTGTGTGTGTGTGTGTGTGTGTGTGTGTGTGTGTGTGTGTGTGTGTGTGTGTGTGTGTGTGTGTGTGTGTGTGTGTGTGTGTGTGTGTGTGTGTGTTTACTATTTTACTATTGTTCCTGTCTTGTCGAGGTATTAGCTGCAGACCCCGCCTTCTAACTGATCAATTTTTCCTCTATTATGTCTATTACATATATTTCTCTCTAAGACACACACACACACACACACACACACACACACACACACACACACACACTCAGGAAGCAGCCCGTAGCAGCTGTCTAACTCCCAGATACCTATTAACTGTTAGGTGAACAAATACATCAGGGTAAAATAAACCTCTGAATATTTATTACTGCATCTGCCGGGGATCGAGCTTGGACCCATTAAAATTCGATGTTCTCGCACGGATCTAGACGACTTTCATGTTCTACAGCGAACACAAATACCGGTTAATGACAGATCATTTCCGGGCAACCTGAGGCCAAAGTCCAGAGACACTTGACAGCTTCTCACTCAGGACTAGTTTGCGGTCAAAAGGATATCCGGTCCGAAGGCGGGTGTTAACAGATGAGGGAAGTAAACGAGGGGTAGCGGGCTGGTCTCCCAGGGATCGTAAACTCGGGTAAATTCATGGTGACTGACAGTGACCCTCTGAGGCCGTGGCAATGTGCAGTAAATTGAAACTTTAGGAGCGCGTCGTGATGGGCCTTCGTACCCGCGTCTGGACTGGTGGTGGAGTGTTGCGGCGGGTGTGTGTCAGGACCTGAAGGTCTACTGACCCGCGTCTAGACTGGTGGTGGAGTGTTGTGGCGGGTGTGTCAGGACCTGGAGGTCTACTGACCCGCGTCTGGACTGGTGGTGGAGTGTTGCGGCGGGTGTGTGTCAGGACCTGGAGGTCTACTGACCCGCCTCTAGACTGGTGGTGGAATGTTGCGGCGGGTGTGTGTCAGGACCTGAAGGTCTACTGACCCGCGTCTGGACTGGTGGTGGAGTGTTGCGGCGGGTGTGTGTCAGGACCTGGAGGTCTACTGACCCGCCTCTAGACTGGTGGTGGAATGTTGCGGCGGGTGTGTGTCAGGACCTGAAGGTCTACTGACCCGCGTCTGGACTGGTGGTGGAGTGTTGCGGCGGGTGTGTGTCAGGACCTGGAGGTCTACTGACCCGCGTCTGGACTGGTGGTGGAGTGTTGCGGCGGGTGTGTGTCAGGACCTGGAGGTCTACTGACCCGCGTCTGGACTGGTGGTGGAGTGTTGCGGCGGGTGTGTGTCAGGACCTGGAGGTCTACTGACCCGCGTCTAGACTGGTGGTGGAGTGTTGTGGCGGGTGTGTCAGGACCTGGAGGTCTACTGACCCGCGTCTAGACTGGTGGTGGAGTGTTGCGGCGGGTGTGTGTCAGGACCTGGAGGTCTACTGACCCGCCTTTGTTTCCTACTCACCCGCCTCTGTAAAGCAGCTTTCTAAAGCTGCTTTACAGTCACATCAGGAGAAAACAACAGTGAAGGGACTGGTAATGAAACTAAGAAAATGAGAGGACAGTTTCACCAGGAATGACAAAGGAAGTATGAGGAACTCAACAACATATTGTATGAGGTCATCACAATAGAGCAAGGGAAAGTGACTCGAGTGAAAAACGAGGCGTTAAACCAAGCATCACTGGAGGAATATGAGATAACCAGCAGTGAGGTAAAGAAGTACCTGCTGGAACTGAACTTGTCAAAGGACCTTTGTCAAGACAGAATCTCAACGTGGATACTAATATAGGGAAGCCGAAGCATCATGTTTGCCACTCTATGCTGTATAATAGATTACTTTAAATAGGAAAATTGCCAGAAAGTTGGAAGACAACTAATGTAACTCCAATATAACAGAAGGGATCCTATAGTTCAGTCATGAAGTAATAAAGTACAGCCCAGTATTCCTAACTAGGATACCGTGCTTGGTGATGGAGAAGATTGCAGTTAAGACCAATACATCATCTGAAGAGAATAGACTGTATAACACACTCTCATCATAGGTTGTGAGATGGTAAATTTTGACTCACAGGTTTAATAAAAAGTTGTAACCAAGCGATGAATATTTGACAAGAAATATGGTTGGGCAGAGTGTATGCCTAGTGCACAAGAGTGAGAAACAGACAGCAGTAACAAGGAAGGAAATCCAGCTGATAAGGGAGTACCTAAGCAACAGAAGACAGAGAGTCATTGTGAAGGGTGAGGTCTGGGAGTGGAGAGACGTCACCAGAGGAGTGACACAGGGTTCAGTTCTCAGCTCTATCATGTTTATCATATACGTAAATTGATCTTCCAGAGAGAATTGACTCGTGCAGACAGCATGGTGCAGTTCCTTCGTGCAGGCAGCCTCGTGAAGACAACATGGTGCAGTTCCTTCGTGCAGGCAGCCTCGTGCAGACAACATGGTGCAGTTCCTTCGTGCAGGCAGCCTCGTGCAGACAGCATGGTGCAGTTCCTTCGTGCAGGCAGCCTCGTGCAGACAGCATGGAGCAGTTTCTTCGTGCAGGCAGCCTCGTGCAGACAGCATGGAGCAGTTTCTTCGTGCAGGCAGCCTCGTGAAGACAACACACTGCCCACCTGGTAATCTACCCTTCACCAGTGGGTACACAATGGGGGCCGAGTGTGTGTAATAATAGTGGAGTGTGGTAGTCTGGGTGCTGGTGTGGAGCATGCGCAGGACAGCAGTGCCCTGGACAGCAGTGCCCAGGACAGCAGTGCCCAGGACAGTAGTGCCCATGACAGTAGTGCCCAGGACAGCAGTGACCAGGACAGCAGTGACCAGGACAGTAGTGCCCAGGACAGCAGTGACCAGGACAGCAGTGCCCAGGACAGCAGTGCCCAGGACAGCAGTGCCCTGGACAGTAGTGCCCAGGACAGTAGTGCCCAGGACAGCAGTGCCCAGGACAGTAGTGCCCAGGACAGTAGTGCCCAGGACAGTAGTGCCCTGGACAGTAGTGCCCAGGACAGCAGTGACCAGGACAGTAGTGCCCATGACAGTAGTGCCCAGGACAGCAGTGCCCAGGACAGCAGTGCCCAGGACAGCAGTGCCCTGGACAGTAGTGCCCTGGACAGCAGTGGCCAGGACAGCAGTGCCCAGGACAGCAGTGGCCAGGACAGCAGTGGCCAGGACAGCAGTGCTCAGGACAGCAGTGCCCAGGACAGCAGTGCCCAGGACAGCAGTGCCCAGGACAGCAGTGGCCAGGACAGCAGTGGCCAGGACAGTAGTGCCCAGGACAGCAGTTCCCAGGACAGCAGTGCCCAGGACAGCAGTGCCCAGGACAGCAGTGCCCAGGACAGCAGTGGCCAGGACAGCAGTGCCCAGGACAGCAGTGACCAGGGCAGCAGTGCCCAGGACAGCAGTGCTCAGGACAGCAGTGCCCAGGACAGCAGTGCCCAGGACAGCAGTGCCCAGGACAGCAGTGCCCAGGACAGCAGTGCTCAGGACAGCAGTGCCCATGACAGCAGTGCCGAGGACAGCAGTACCCAGGACAGCAGTGCTGAGGACAGCACTGCCCAGGACCGCAGTGCCCAGGACAGCAGTGCCGAGGACAGTAGTGCCCAGGACAGCAGTGCCCAGGACAGTAGTGCCCAGGACAGCAGTGCCCAGAACAGCAGTGACCAGGGCAGCAGTGGCCAGGACAGCAGTGCCCAGGACAGCAGTGCCCAAGACAGCAGTGCCCAGGACAGCAGTGCCTAGCTCAGCAGTGCCCATGACAGCAGTGCCGAGGACAGCAGTGCCTAGAACAGCAGTGCCGAGGACAGCAGTGCCCAGGACAGCAGTGCCGAGGACAGCAGTGTCGGGGACAGCAGTGCCCAGGACAGCAGTGTCGGGGACAGCAGTGCCCAGGACAGCAGTGCCGAGGACAGCAGTGCCCAGGACAGCGGACGCTTTCACTGTAAACTCCGCAGTACACCACAAAACGTATGATATAAAGTCATCCGTGAAATTATGTAAATCAGTAAATGAGATCAAAAGTTCTACTATTAATGTATTTTATGTAAATGACCACAACACACGCAACGTGACGTCCAAACCACACTTGGGAGCCGGTGGCCGAGCGGACAGCACGCTGGGCACGTGATCCTGTGGTCCCGGGTTCGATCCTGGGCGCCGGGGAGAAGCGATGGGCAGAGTTTCTTTCACCCTATGCCCCTGTTACCTAGCAGTAAATAGGTGCCTGGGAGTTAGTCAGCTGTCACGGGCTGCTTCTTGGTGTGTGTGTGTGTGTGTGTGGGGGGGGGGGGGGGGGGAAATAGTAGTGGTAGTGGTAGAAACAGTTGATTGACAGTTGAGAGGCGGGCCGAAAGAGCAGAGCTCAACCCCCGCAAGCACTACTAGGTGAATACACGTCTGAAAAAACAGAGTAAGCAACAACGTTTCGGTCCAGGAAGAACCGAAACGTTGTTGCATCCTATTTATTTTCTGACTGTGGGGTTTGGTTGTCCACTTCTCAGTCACGTTTTTTAAGCCTTGCTGTCTGGATAAGAAACATGTTTCACGAACCCGAAGACCTGGTTCGAGGGAAAAATAATGATGTTAAAGGCATGTATATATATATATATATATATATATATATATATATATATATATATATATATATATATATATATATATATATATATATATATATATATATATATATATATATATATAACTGAAAACTCACAAACCAGAAGTGACTTGAACCCATACTGCCAGGAGCAATCTGCTGGTGTACAGGATCCCTTAACCGCTCGACCAACACGACTGGACAAAAGAGGATGGTAGCCAAGGCTATTTCCATCCCCCCGCCGGCACTCTGTTGGTAATCTTGGGCATGATATTTTGTCAAATCACCTCATTCTTTGGGGCACATGTGAGGAACACAAATGCGAACAAGCCTGAATGGTCCCCAGGACTATATGCAACTGAAAACTCACTCCCCAGAAGTGACTCGAACCCATACTGTCAGGAGCACTCTGCTGGCGTACAGGATCCCTTAACCGCTCGACCAACCGAGTGCCGGCGGGGGGGATGGAAATAGCCTCGGCTACCATCCTCATTTGTCCGGTCGTGTTGGTCGAGCGGTTAAGGGATCCTGTACACCAGCAGAGTGCTCCTGGCAGTATGGGTTCGAGTCACCTCTGGTGTGTGAGTTTTCAGTTGCATATAGTCATGGGGACCATTCTGGCTAGTTCGCATTTGTGTTCCTCACGTGTGCCCCAAAGAATGAGGTGATTTGATAAAATATTATGTCCAAGATTACCATCAGAGTACCAGCGGACTGATTTGCAAATAGCCTCGGCTACCATCAGCTTTTCTCCGGTCGTGATGGTCGAGTGCATAAGATGTTCTGTACACACCAGTTGCATTGTGCTCCTGGTAGTATGGGTTCGAGTCACTTCTGGGAAGTGAGTTTTCCGTTTTATATATATACATATATTATATATATATATACATATATTATATATATATATACATATATTATATATATATATATATATATATATATATATATATATATATATATATATATATATATATATATATAGATATATATATATATATATATATATATATATATATATATATATATATATATTGTGACGATAATCTCTTTCAAGAGAGATTGAGCCTGCTCTTCCCTATATCAGTCACGTCATTCTACAAGTACAAGATGCTACATTCAAGATACGTCCACCAGTAGCACAAAACGTTTTGACCAGGAAGCAAAGCGTACCCTGCACCACCCGTCACGCCGGCTCACCGCCCGTCGTCAACGAGCTGACTACCCATTCTCCGCCTGCCTGCTCCTGATTGGCTGGTGTATCGCCGACAGCACACCTGCACCTGCACTCATGCCCTCTACCTGAGTCGACGTCTGGGCCAGCTCAAGCCGTCCTCCTCAGAATATTCCTGTGCTCTTAGAAGTTGACATCTCTCTCTGGTATACTAAGCCCTGGCTGTCGTATACTAAGGGAGGTAGCAGCTATAGCCAATATTCTCAGCACCTGATTATTATTGCATTGCACATTATTTTATTGTAGAGTAAATTTTCATATCTAGTAATTATTCATGTTGTTTTGTTTGTTGACTTGTTTTGAATTGTACGTAAGCCAAGGGATTGACTTTGTTCATATTTTGTTTTCTAAAGTAACTAAAATTTCATTGTTTATATTTTGTGTTTTGCGTGTCTTCCCATTACCTTACCACAGACAAACAGGCAAGCAGTCTCTTTAATTTATGTAAGTGTGACCAGGCATTGACACCTGCCATTGGAGGACTGCCGAACATCAACACTCCAACACTTTACCGTCACAATATATATATATATATATATATATATATATATATATATATATATATATATATATATATATATATATATATATATATATATATATATATATATATATATATATATATATATATGACAATGTCAGACCACGGAGGAAAAATGAAACAGGAATTTCCTTAAGTTTACCATTTTATGCTATAATTATCTATGTATTGTGCCTGTGTATGTTTGCTGTATCAGATGGGCCATTGTGCTACATCAGATGGGCCAATTGGCTGCATCTGATGGGCCAATGGGCCGTCTGCGCTGTCCACGTAGTGTACCTCACCTCACTTCACCATTCTCTCCTGCCTATTTATACCCATCACTCGATCTGTAAAATCACTCCTTCTGAAGATGTATTAATATACGAAAGTCCTTAAGGAAATTCCTGTTTCATTTTTCCTCCGTGGTCTGACATTGTCACATTTTTAATCACGTGTTTATTTTCGTGATATACACACACACACATATATATATATATATATATATATATATATATATATATATATATATATATATATATATATGTCGTACCTAGTAGCCAGAACTCACTTCTCACCTTACTATTCAAGGCCCGATTTGCCTAATAAGCCAAGTTTTCCTGAATTAATATATTTACTAAAATTTTTTTCTTATGAAATGATAAAGCAACCCTTTTCTCTATGTATGAGGTCAAATTTTTTTTATTGGATTTAAAATTAACGTAGATATATGACCGATCCTAACCAACCCTACCTAACCTAACCTATATTTATAGGTAAGGTTAGGTTAGGTAGCCAAAAAAAGCTAGGTTAGGTTAGGTTAGGTAGACGAAAAAACATTAATTCATGAAAACTTGGCTTATTAGGCAAATCGGGCCTTGAATAGTAGGCTGAGAAGTGCGTTCTGGCTATTAGGTACGACATATATATATATATATATATATATATATATATATATATATATATATATATATATATATATATATATATATATATATATATATATATATATATATATATATATATATATATATATATATATATATATATATATATATATATATATATATATATATATATTAGTATATTTTGGTAGCAGTCTTTCCTGTAGACATATATTATTAAATATGACCGAAAAAGTAAGATTAATAATTCTAACACGAATTTTCTCAATCTTTCGTACATTTCTTTTCACTGTTGGAGGTAAATCAAAAATCAATTCTCCAAAATTCATTTTTATTTCTAGTCTGACGCGACACTTGAGCGCGTTTCGTAAAACTTATTACATTTTCAAAGACTTTAGTTTACAAATACACAACTGAATAGAACTTACGCATCTCCGATTTTATATCTACATTTGAGTGAGGTGGATGGGGTGAGGTGGCATTAATAGGGTATTAATTTCATCAACACAAGACAGAACAAGAGGTGGCATTAATAGGGTATTAATTTCATCAACACAAGACAGAACACGAAACAATGGGTATTGAATAGAAGTGTTTGTAGAAAGCCTATTGGTCCATATTTCTTGATGCTTCTATATTGGAGCGGAGTCTTGAAGTGGGTAGAATATAGTTGTGCATTAATTGGCTGTTGATTTCTTGATGTGTAGTGCCTCGCAAACGTCAAGCCGCCTGCTATCGCTGTATCTATCGATGATTTCTGTGTTGTTTACTAGGATTTCTCTGGCGATGGTTTGGTTGTGGGAAGAGATTATATGTTCCTTAATGGAGCCCTGTTGCTTATGCATCGTTAAACGCCTAGAAAGAGATGTTGTTGTCTTGCCTATATACTGGGTTTTTTGGAGCTTACAGTCCCCAAGAGGGCATTTGAAGGCATAGACGACGTTAGTCTCTTTTAAAGCGTTCTGTTTTGTGTCTGGAGAGTTTCTCATGAGTAGGCTGGCAGTTTTTCTGGTTTTATAGTAAATCGTCAGTTGTATCCTCTGATTTTTGTCTGTAGGGATAACGTTTCTATTAACAATATCTTTCAGGACCCTTTCCTCCGTTTTATGAGCTGTGGAAAAGAAGTTCCTGTAAAATAGTCTAATAGGGGGTATAGGTGTTGTGTTAGTTGTCTCTTCAGAGGTTGCATGGCGTTTCACTTTCCTTCTTATGATGTCTTCGACGAAACGATTGGAGAAGCCGTTGTTGACTAGGACCTGCCTTACCCTACAGAGTTCTTCGTCGACTTGCTTCCATTCTGAGCTGTGGCTGAGAGCACGGTCGACATATGCGTTAACAACACTCCTCTTGTACCTGTCTGGGCAGTCGCTGTTGGCATTTAGGCACATTCCTATGTTCGTTTCCTTAGTGTAGACTGCAGTGTGGAAACCTCCGCTCTTTTCCATGACTGTTACATCTAGAAAGGGCAGCTTCCCATCCTTTTCCATCTCGTAAGTGAAACGCAGCACGGAACTCTGCTCAAATGCCTCCTTCAGCTCCTGCAGATGTCTGACATCAGGTACCTGTGTAAAAATGTCGTCAACATACCTGCAGTATATGGCCGGTTTCAAGTTCATGTCGACTAAGACTTTTTGCTCGATGGTACCCATGTAGAAGTTTGCAAACAGGACACCTAGGGGAGAACCCATGGCGACCCCATCTACTTGCTTATACATGTGCCCATCCGGGCTCAAGAAGGGTGCCTCTTTAGTACAAGCTTGGAGTAGTTTCCTCAGAATATTTTCTGGTATGTCAAGAGGAGTACAGGCTGGATCACGATACACTCTGTCGGCTATCATCCCGATTGTCTCGTCCACAGGTACATTGGTAAACAGCGATTCTACGTCCAACGAGGCTCTTATCCCTGTGGCCCGTGTGCCCCGCAGTAAGTCAACAAATTCCTTTGGAGACTTCAGGCTGAAGGCGCAGGGAACATAAGGAGTCAGCAGGCCGTTGAGTCGCTTCGCCAGTCTGTACGTGGGTGTGGGTATCTGGCTAATGATTGGCCGAAGTGGGTTTCCAGGCTTGTGTGTCTTGACATTTCCATACGCATATCCAGGTTTATATTCCCCAATGATCTTTGGCAGGTGGAGTCCGGATTTCTTGGCGTTCACAGTTTCGATCAGTTTGTTGACCTTTGCTTTTAATTCGGTTGTAGTGTCCTTCGTTACCCTTTGGAACTTAGTTTGGTCAGAGAGTATGATGTTCATTTTCGCCAGAATTTAAAAAATTCTAACACTAAATTCGTGTTAGAATTATTAATCTTACTTTTTCGGTCATATTTAATAATATATATATATATATATATATATATATATATATATATATATATATATATATATATATATATATATATATATGTATATGTATATATATATATATATATATATATATATATATATATATATATATATATATATATATATATATATATATATATTGTTATGATAATCTCCTTCAAGAGAGATTTGGCCTGCTCTTTCCTATCGTCATGTTACTTCAGTGCATCTACAACATCTAAACACTACTAGCAAGTGTAGTACATATTTGGTCAATACGTTTTGCCAGGCGCAAACGTATACCACTCGCTCTCCACCTCCCTCCTCCCTCATCGCCGATCACCAAACTAGCATTTCCAACCTGCCTGCTTCTGGTTGGTGAATCGACGTCTGCACCACTGCCCTTCTGCACCTCAGCGCCATCTACCTAGCCGATGTCTGGGTTTGCACCAGCCATTGGAGTTAGAATATTCTGTGCGCTCAAGCTGAAACAACCATCTAATATACGCTCTGTCTATTAGTGGATGTTCTCAGCCAGCACTTTATTCTCAGCACCTGTTAATTTCATTTTGTCTTTATCAATTTTAGAGTAACGTCACCATTATATTGTTTTATGTCATTTTTTGAATCTTGTGAGTTTTCACTGTACATAGCTAAGGAATTGTCTTATTCTTAATTTGTTTTCAATCAAATTAAAGTTTCATTGTTCATACTATTTGTTTTGCTTGTTTTGCCTTACTTTGCCACAGGACACAACAGCTATGCAGTCATCTTTTTTTTCTTAATTGTGATAGGCATTGACACCAGCCATTGGGAGGACTGCCGAACACCTACACTTCTTTTTTCCATCACAATATATATATATATATATATATATATATATATATATATATATATATATATATATATATATATATATATATATATATATATATATATATATATGTTGGAAACCCCGACACCATTTAATAATATTACATACAATAGGCAGATAATATTGCTGCTGTATTGTATACACAAGTTAACTCATAGAAAATGTAGCTTATAGTGGAATTTTCCGTCAATAGAAAACGGGATATCATTGCCACGTAGTACTATAAATTCACCAGCTATTCTGTTGGGAATTATTCTTAAATACAGTAGTCTTTGGACTTATTACATCATAAAAACATCTCATTTGAAATAACTTAATTATTAGTATCACAATAGAGTAAATGTGACTCTTCTACCACATATTGACATCTGTACAAGGAGAGCCAAGGCATCAGTGGTGGAGGGAATTCAGCTATTGTTAAGACCAGAGGCGCTGAGGAGCAAATTCAGCTCCTATAATTCTCTTCGACGAAGTGTTATGGACATCAAATTAGTGATCTATCATCATCAACACGCTGTCAACATAAACAAGAGAAGTGTCTTACCGAAACCCGTTTATCTAATCATTTCTGGCATATTAATGTTAGGTAGATGGCAAATGTTAGCTAGGGGCAAACCGGTTAGCACGAGAAAGAGCCTCTAAATACAGGTAATTAAGCCTTGGTCCTTATATTATATAATGTACAATATTTTCTCTGATATAGATGTCATATATTAGGGTTCCGGCTTTATAGCTAGTGCCTTTGTCAGGAACAAGAAGAGGAAGCAAGAATTAATCTTGGTACACCAGTTACTTGGGTGATGGAAGCTAGCCTCTAACGAGGATAATTTGGTGTCTACATCCTAGTTATATCTGGTGGACTAAGCCTACCATACAATACGATAAGGCACCTCCTGAATGTATTTACTAATATATGTAGTTTAATACTATAGTTTGATTGGCTGCATATATATAAATTTAATATAAACTCCCCCCTAAGGTTTAAGGATCGATTTGTGAGAATTTGCAGAAATACAGTCCACTTAACATCATACCAATTGCTATCGAAATACATAAATTAACGTAATATAGATTCTAAAGAAATTCATATAAATTAAATATATATAAATCTCACAGGTCGGTTCCCACATATATATATATATATATATATATATATATATATATATATATATATATATATATATATATATATATATATATATATATAAAACAATCTTTGGACAACACCCACCAGTGGGCCTCGAACTCAGAAAGCACAACTACCTTCCAGTAGCTGCCATAACTATTACGCCTTAACCCACTACACCATCAGACCCTTAAAAGAAGTAGAGACTTCGAGATATATATACACCTCAAATATCTCCACTTCCCAAAGGCACTAGACTGGGTTCGAGGCCCACTGGTGAGTGTTGTCCAAAGATTGTTAATCTTCACTTGTGGTTTAAGCAAATGTAGGCTTATAGCATGGACACGAGTTCTCCCACATTAACATTGGCTTGATGAAAAACGCATAGTAACCTCTCACTTGTCTAGTGCCCTTGGGAAGTGGAGATATTTGAGGTGTATATATATCTCGAAGTCTCTACTTCTTTTAAGGGTCTGATGGTGTAGTGGGTTAAGGCGTACTAGTTATGGCAGCTACTGGAAGGTAGTTGTGCTTTCTGGGTTCGAGGCCCACTGGTGGGTGTTGTCCAAAGATTGTTATATATATATATATATATATATATATATATATATATATATATATATATATATATATATATATATATATATGTATATATATATATATATATATATATATATATATATATATATATATATATATATATGTAATCAATATTGTAACTTTTTTTGTGTAATGACATTTTCAAATAAAGTTAGATAAATATACACACTTAACAAAAGAATAGGGGTGGTAGGAGAAGAAAATATCAAAGTGTTCAGTGAGGATCCAAAAGGTCTTCTCTGAGTACTCTTTATTTTCTTCTCTGAGGCTATGGGTCCCTACATTTGCACCAGAGGTGGTACCCCTTCTAGGTTTAAAAAAAAAAAAAAAAAAAAAAAAAAAAAAAAAAAAAAAAAAAAATATATATATATATATATATATATATATATATATATATATATATATATATATATATATATATATATATATATATATATATTTATATATATATATATTTATATATATATATAAAACCTAGGTCTCTTCCTAAACCTTTCCAAGTGTGAAGTAGTCTCCTTCAACCCAGACATCATAGCTAGCATAAGATCCATCCTGCCCGCAGCTCATGTCATTAGGGCTGAAAACAGCACTCTCCTTGGAGCCCCCTCGGGTCTAACGCCATTGAGTAGATCCTTGATAAGAAAATAACAGACCTCAGGAGGATGGAAAACAGGATAGGTGACATCGATGCCCACGACGCTTCTTATCTCCTCACTAAATGCCTATTCCTTCCGAGGCTAACCTACTTTCTGAGGTGCGCCTCATCCTACAACAGCTCAAAGTTTGAATAGCATTACCTATTACTGAAGAGTATGGTAAAAAAAAGTTGTTAAACTTTTCTTCAATGACTGTCAGTGGAAAGAAGTCACTCTTCCTGTCAGGCTCGGTGGCTTGGGATTCCGCACTGCTACTCAAATTGCTGTCCCAGCCTTCCTGTCTTCCTCCTCAGCATCAGATGACTTGTTTAAGGAAATTCTACCGGACAACCTGTGTGACTTAGCAGAGATACAGGACTCTTACTACACAGAATGGGACACGAAATGGGGTGCCATGGCAGACCCATGGCAGAGCCTTGCCTCTGCCCAGTGTCCAGTAGAGAGAGAGAGAGAGAGAGAGCCTCACAATCTACTGAACCGTAACTCTGTTAGCTTTTACTGGTTGACCAGATGGAATCACACTGTGCACTTGGTAAAATAGCAGACAATAAGCGTGGGACTATACTTGCATATCCACCCTGGCAACCACATACATCAACCTCTCTGCCGGCCAAGCAGGAGTCGCTGCGACACACAGAGAAAGAGAAAAGTCAACCAAGAACAGGGAAATAGATCATCGGTACAATTTCTTTCCAATAGGATGTGAGACCTTAGGCCCATGGGGAGACAGTGCAAAGAGGTTTCATACGGATATTGGTTAAAGGCTCAGTGAAGCTAGAAGTAACCCTAGAGCGGCAGATTTTCTCTTCCAGCGCCTGTGTGTGGTAGTCCAGAGAGGGAATGGCCGCTGCACCCTCGGTTCCTTCCAGGCGTCGGAGGAGTGCGAAGAAATCTACAGCCTATAGGAAACAAACTACCCTTCAATTCCTCTTAATGTCCACTTTTTGTAACCAATCAGATATGTAACTTAACTATATAACCGTGTGCAGGCGATGAGTCACAATAACGTGGCTGAAGTATGTTGACCAGACCACACACTAGAAATTGAAGGGACGACGACGTTTCGGTCCGTCCTGGACCATTCTCAAGTCGATTGTCAATATATATATATAGGTCAATATAACCGTGTATAATAAAGTGTACAACATAAATAATAATATTGATAATAAAACAAAGGGGTGGAAGGAGAAGGGAACACTCATATATTGAGTGTTAGTACACTAGAACACTGACCCAGTGTCTGGTACTGCCCTAGTGTCTGGTACTGCCCTAGTGTCGGGTACTGCCCTAGTGTCTGGTACTGCCCTAGTGTCTGGTACTGTCCTAGTGTCTGGTACTGCCCTTGTGTCTGGCACTGTCCTAGTGTCTGGTACTGCCCTTGTGTCTGGCACTGTCCTAGTGTCTGGCACTGTCCTAGTGTCTGGCACTGTCCTAGTGTTTGGCACTGTCCTAGTGTTTGGCACTGTCCTAGTGTTTGGTACTGCCCTTGTGTCTGGTACTGTCCTAGTGTCTGGTACTGCCCTTGTGTCTGGCACTGTCCTAGTGTCTGGTACTGCCCTTGTGTCTGGTACTGTCCTAGTGTTTGGCACTGTCCTAGTGTTTGGCACTGTCCTAGTGTTTGGTACTGTCCTTGTGTCTGGTACTGTCCTAGTGTCTGGTACTGCCCTTGTGTCTGGTACTGTCCTAGTGTTTGGCACTGTCCTAGTGTTTGGCACTGTCCTAGTGTTTGGTACTGTCCTTGTGTCTGGTACTGTCCTAGTGTCTGGTACTGCCCTTGTGTCTGGTACTGTCCTAGTGTTTGGCACTGTCCTAGTGTTTGGCACTGTCCTAGTGTCTGGCACTGTCCTAGTGTCTGGTACTGTCCTTGTGTCTGGTACTGTCCTGGTGTCTGGTACTGCCCTTGTGTCTGGCACTGTCCTAGTGTCTGTTACTGCCCTTGTGTCTGGCACTGTCCTAGTGTCTGGCACTGTCCTAGTGTTTGGCACTGTCCTAGTGTTTGGCATTGTCCTAGTGTTTGGCACTGTCCTAGTGTTTGGTACTGCCCTTGTGTCTGGTACTGTCCTAGTGTCTGGTACTGCCCTTGTGTCTGGTACTGTCCTAGTGTTTGGCACTGTCCTAGTGTCTGGTACTGCCCTTGTGTCTGGCACTGTCCTAGTGTCTGGTACTGACCCAGTGTCTGGTACTGCCCTAGTGTCTGGCACTGTCCTAGTGTTTGGCACTGTCCTAGTGTTTGGCACTGTCCTAGTGTTTGGCACTGTCCTAGTGTTTGGCACTGTCCTAGTGTTTGGTACTGCCCTAGTGTCTGGTACTGTCCTAGTGTCTGGTACTGCCCTTGTGTCTGGTACTGTCCTAGTGTCTGGTACTGCCCTTGTGTCTGGCACTGTCCTAGTGTCTGGCACTGCCCTTGTGTCTGGCACTGTCCTAGTGTCTGGTACTGCCCTTGTGTCTGGCACTGTCCTAGTGTCTGGTACTGCCCTTGTGTCTGGCACTGTCCTAGTGTCTGGTACTGTCCTAATGTCTGGCACTGTCCTAGTGTCTGGTACTGCCCTAGTGTCTGGCACTGTCCTAGTGTCTGGTACTGCCCTTGTGTCTGGCACTGTCCTAGTGTCTGGTACTGTCCTAATGTCTGGCACTGTCCTAGTGTCTGGTACTGCCCTAGTGTCTGGCACTGTCCTAGTGTCTGGTACTGTCCTAGTGTCTGGTACTGCCCTTGTGTCTGGCACTGTCCTAGTGTCTGGTACTGTCCTAGTGTCTGGTACTGCCCTTGTGTCTGACACTGCCCTTGTGTCTGGCACTGCCCTTGTGTCTGGCACTGTCCTAGTGTCTGGTACTGTCCTAATGTCTGGCACTGTCCTAGTGTCTGGTACTGCCCTAGTGTCTGGCACTGTCCTAATGTCTGGCACTGTCCTAGTGTCTGGTACTGCCCTAGTGTCTGGTACTGTCCTAATGTCTGGCACTGTCCTAGTGTCTGGTACTGCCCTAGTGTCTGGCACTGTCCTAGTGTCTGGTACTGTCCTAGTGTCTGGTACTGCCCTTGTGTCTGGCACTGCCCTTGTGTCTGGCACTGCCCTTGTGTCTGGCACTGTCCTAATGTCTGGCACTGCCCTTGCAGCCAGCTTAGAGAAGTGCCTCTCACGTCTGTGTGTACAAAGACAAAACTAGTGGCACTGAGCCCCGTGCCCAACACCTGACAATCACAATCTCCTGGCTAAAGTAAACAAAGCGAAGGTGTGTGAAGGGCCTCTCCTCCCTCCCTCAACTTACAAGTTACTCAACATCAAGATGACTGGGAGAAAGTGTCAAGAACATTTTAACTCCCAAAACTCTTGTGATCTCTTATGCATCGACAATGTCGCGAGGAAATTAATGGTCTACAGAGCCACGTAGACAGGAATAATCTGTTGACGAAAACGTCGTGGCATGAAGATGTGTCATCAGGACTGCAGATGTGTTATCAGGACTGCAGATGTGTCATTAGGACTGCAGATGTGTTATCAGGACTACAGATGTGTGGTCTCGTAGAGCCTCACTGTCAGGCTTCCACATAAAGCCACACTATCCTCTTGTCCCACAAAGCCATGTTGGCTCTATGTGACAACAACATGCTGTCACATAATGACTCCTAGCATGATGTTCCATAGAGCCACATTGTAATGATGTTCCATAGAGCCACATTGTAATGATGTTCCATTGAGCCACATTGTAATGATGTTCCATAGAGCCACATTGTAATGATGTTCCATTGAGCCACATTGTAATGATGTTCCATAGAGCCACATTGTAATGATGTTCCATAGAGCCACATTGTAATATATATATATATATATATAATAATAATAATAATAATAATTTTATTTAGGTAAGGTACATACATAAAGAGATTTTACAAAGTTTGTTGGCTTTATAGATAGAGCTAGTACATACAATGCCTAAAGCCACTATTACGCCACTATTACACTATTACGTTTCCAGTTAATGATGTCACAAAGAGCCTCACTGTCATGTGGTCACATAGAGCCTCACTATCATGTTGTCATATAGAGATTCACTATCATGTTGTCATATAGAGATTCACTATCATGTTGTCATATAGAGATTCACTATCATGTTGTCATGTAGAGATTCATTATCATATTGTCTTGTAGAGCTATACCTCCCCTGTTGTTTCCTGTTGTCTTGAAGAAATTCTCTCCTGCAGTCGTCTTGCCTTTCCAGAAAGCTGAACGTTGAACAATCTCCTCATCTCCGTTGCAAGACTTCGGGGAACAACTTTGCTGAATTGCTTCCCGGCGACACATTACTTCTAAATTGTTTCCGGGTTAATTTGCATTGCATTCACCGGTGTTGCATGAAGATCAGACGCACACAGGGAGCTTAAGGCAGTTTCCAAAGTGATTAGTAGCTCTCCTTGATCCTGTATTTGATGATTGGCTGTCGTCTGGGTTGCTGGATCACTGACAAGAGGTCGGTTAACGACTTCATTCGTGTTTTTGTTTCTCGTTATCATATTTTAGCGTGCTTAATGATATTGATAATGATAACTAATATGTATCAGTTTTATATTAACTAATAATGCGAGGAGATTGACTTCGTAGTTATTGGTATTCTATACAGAGAACTAACCTTCAACTGGACGTCCAATATATTTGTTTAACTAGATTTTACCTTGGGCAACAGAGGTTGCAACAATGCATTCTAGTGGCGTGGGGTTATCTTCAGGTTATCTTGAGATGATTTCGGGGCTTTTTTTTTAGTGTCCCAGCGGCCCGGTCCTCGACCAGGCCTCCACCCCCAGGAAGCAGCCCGTGACAGCCAACTAACACCCAGGTACCTATTTTACTGCTAGGTAACAGGGGCATAGGGTGAAAGAAACTCTGCCCATTGTTTGTGGGGTGACTACAGTATTACCAAGAGACCCAAACCCGTGTTACTTCAGCCTGCTTGCTCAAGACTACCTCTCACAGTACATGATAGGAAATTAGAATGACTCTTGCTTAACATATAGGATATATGATTATCGAGAACTCAAGGATAGTTGACAGGTGTAGCGCAGGGTTCGAGTCCCTGGTTGGGTAAGTCGTTATGGCATGCTTTCTAACACCTAATGACACTGTTCACCATACAATAAACAGGTACCTGGGAGTTTCTCGACAGCCGTGGGCTGCACCCTGTGGAAAGCGTGCCTGGCTACATAGGAGAGGCGCTTGGGCACGGGATCGACCCGGGAACCGCCGGGTACTCCACCTAATATCTATACAAGAGAATGATTGTTTCTCTGTCCAAGGTTAAAATGCCGGATGCTTGGGGTTAGCCTCACTCAAGCTCCACACATGAAACATCTGGAGTATAGGAGTGTCATAGGTCAGTTGTGGTCGGCTTTAGTGCCACACTTTAAGATATATCACATCTAACCCTCCTTCCCTGCCTCACTGATTTTCATGTAGACAAATTTGAGATGTAGGTTGTTTGATCCGTAGACTTCTTGTCAGTTTGAAACTTTTGCTCAGTCCAGTCTTCTACTGGACGGACTGCAGCGGCATGTAGGTTTTATAGAAATAATATTTGCACAAAGACTGTCAGTGTCAGGTTAAACAACTGGCTGACCTCCACACAAGCAGAACTAGCAGCATTACATTTAGCAACCAGCACATTAAAAAATATTGGAGGAGGAATAATATTCTGCGATTCAAAGTCTGCTCTTCAAGCAATCGAAAACTTCTCTTGGAAGATCGACAGCAAGAACCTCATACTCCCAATTATAAATGACCTAATTGAAGCACAGAGTAAAGGGTCTCGAATCTCCTTTGTATGGATACCTTCACACATAAATATAACCCATCATAATGAGACAGACATTGCAGCCAAATTAGCGTGTAACAAGTTTGAAGTTGAATTAGATCTAGGTATCCCCATCTCTGCTGTCAAAACTGTATTGGTCCAAACACTCAGATCTGATAGAAAAGAACTTACTGACTCCCAACGACCTGAAAGTACTAGTATAAAAAGCTATGATTTGTTCAGATCTGAAACCTACATCTATGGACAGCACAAAACGTCCACTAGACTGTGCGACACAGTGGTTGCAAGGATCAGGTTGGGTTACCGTTACCTGTAGCAGGTGGCTGCAGGTGACGGGTCTCCCAATCCTGAGCACTCCAGTTGCAAACTCTGTGAGCAGGAACTACGGCATGATCTCCCGCACTACATCACTGAATGCCCAGTTATTAGACCTTTCAGACCAGTTGGCATGAGGTACCTGGAGCTTTGCAATTACTTTATTCACTCTCGTATTCTTGAAGATATCCTCACAGTATACCCAAAATTTGCCAGTGCAGGCTATTAAACACATGGCTCTGTATGACTAACCATCCTGCGAGATGGGGACTTGTATTACCACTGCTGCCTTATTCAATCTTGTGTTGTTGATATCCTCAAAATGCATCCGGAGTCTGCCAGTGCAGACTGCGTATCACATGCCTCTGCATGACTAACCATCCTGTGTGATGGGGATTTTTTAGCATCACCTAGTTAGCTTTTTTGACACATTGTACTCCACTTCATATAGTCTAGGGTAGCTGCACTAATGCAGATGTACCTAATGTATTAATAAAAAAAAAGTTATATTATTGTTTTGAGAGAGAGAGAGAGTGTGTGTGAGAGGGAAAGACATAGGGAGATATGGAGAAGAAGGGGAGAGGGAAAAAGAAGGTGGAAGAGAGGGAAGGAAAATGGGAGAGAGAGGAAAAGAGAAGGGGGAAGAGGAGAATGTTTGAAGAGAAGGGGTAAACGGGGGTGAAAGAGGGAGAGAGACGATAGAGAGAAGGGGAGGTATGAAATGTGGAAAGATGGGGAAGAGATGGATAATGGGAGAGAGAGGGAGAAAGAGAGAGAGAGAGAGAGAGAGAGAGAGAGAGAGAGAGAGAGAGAGAGAGAGAGAGAGAGAGAGAGAGAGAGAGAGAGAGAGAGAGAGAGAGAGAGAGAAAGAGAGAGGTAGACAGAGGCAAGGAGAAGGAAGGGGGGTAGGGATAAGCGTACAGAAAGATGAGAGAAGGTGAAGTAAATGTTGGGTAGAAAGGTGAAGAGGGGAGCCAAAGAGGAAGGAGAGTGGAAGAGAGGGAGAAAGAGAGGGCTCATTATTGACCGAGTAAGAGACAGACAAAGATACAAACACACTCTACAACAGCAAATACAATGAATAATAAAATGAAAAAGAAAGTTAACACACGTACAATACAGTCATATCATAGTGTTTAAGTTCAAGTATGTTTATTGAGACAAGAAAGAAATACATCTCAAAAGGATAGGCTAGCTAAGGCTATTTCTACCCCCCCCCCTCCCCTCATATATTGTATATTTCCTGAAGAAGGGCAGTCATTGGCCAATGGGAACCTCGATAAGCCAACAGGCTCAATTTCCCCGACAATGGAAACTTGTCCTAAATAACAAATTCCATTTGTTATTTCTGGCAATTTGAATTGTTGACAATTGAGGATGAACCAGCGTGCGGTGTCATACTGACCCGTAATTACTCTGCAGAGAGTAATTACACTATTGTGATGCATTAATAAGAAAACCCATAGGAGTCGTCTGCTAGGCGTGTGCCTGGGAACACCCAGAAAGGGGTTCGAACCTTCCTGATGGCTTCCACGGATTTTTAGAGTTAATTAATCCCCATTGCACAGCTATGCATCAGCGCACGTTGCTGCGTCTCTCCTCGTACATATACATCAGTGATATTATTAAACTATAAGAAGAGCATTCAACTTTTAATCTCCCAGGCCAGCGGTGATCAACACAAAAAGTGAGAGATCAATAAGCACTCATCACACATCACTCATCATCAACCATTTCATTATTGACAAGTATTATGAGAGATGAGAAGGTCAAAGGCCTCAGCTCACATATTGTTGTGACTTAGTCTCGTCTGTATAAAGGTCATTCCGTGCATTGTATATTTAACACATGTAACTTGGTCTGGTCGGAGGTATAAGGTCAGCAACACTCACCAGGGAGATCAAGGTTCACTGACACTGTACACATTCTCTGTTAATATTCCGAGCAGCAGTATGCATGTTACTGTGAGTCTCGTTGTAATATCTCGACCACGCAGCCCGCTACTACCACTGAAATAACCGTACAATCTCCGCTCCTTCTATGGTAATAACGGATGCTCTACCGATCATGTAAGATGTTAACACTCGGGCCGTCATACGAGGACGTAAACCAGTAAAGAGAGAGAGAGAGAGAGAGAGAGAGAGAGAGAGAGAGAGAGAGAGAGAGAGAGAGAGAGAGAGAGAGAGAGAGAGAGAGAGAGAGAGAGAGAGAGAGAGAGAGAGAGAGAGAGAGAGAGAGAGAGAGAGAGAGAGAGAGAGAGAGAGAGAGAGAGAGAGAGAGAGATAGAGAGAGAGAGAGAGAGAGAGAGAAAGAGTGAGGCAGAGCGAGAACGAGAGCAAGGGAGGGAGAACGAGAGCGAGTGAGGGCGAGGGAGAGTGAGAAACTAGTGAGGGAGAGGGACAGTGAGGGCGAGTGAGATAGAAATATTCGTAGTCACAGCCTTCGTATGAGTTACCGAGTAACGCTGCCAGCACCCTGAGTTACCGGACAGGGGACTGGAGTGAGATTCGTAGGCCTTGCAAATGGTACAAACCTTCCAGGACAGGTGTAGGGGACAATTGAACGGTACAAGGATCCTGGCCTGTCACTCGAATTATCCTGACCACTTGGGAACAATAAAGTACACAAGAATAAGGCGGGACACACCCAATACTAACACCTCAACAAGGGACGGACGGGGGGAGGAGTACTGGATAATTATGGACACTAGGTCACTAGGGCAAAGGGGGCGGTAGGCCCAATGTCACTAAGAAAAGGAACCATTAATACACATTTAATAACACTTGAAAATATATGACTTTATTTGAAATAATTACTTAGACACTTCCCTAACTAATTCCTACCAGAGGCAAAGAGTACTGAATGAGTTGCTTTGGTTCAAGAGAGCTGTACTTACTCATATGGTGCTCCACATTTCTCCTGGAGATGATGTTCCCTCCCTGAGTCCAGTCACACCGTCCTACTGGGCTTCACCCACTCTACTGTGTCTCTTCCATGATCTCCTGCTCCCCAGCTGAACATGAGGGTTTGCATTTGATGTGGAGGAGTTAATCCCTGTAGACTATCATGACGGCATCAACTCTGACCTTCTCGTGACTCGGTGACCGCTGACCTGACCTCCTGGTTAACTGGTACAGAGGTGTAACTTTTCCATTGTCTGCCGCCGCCTGACTGGCGCCGCGCCTGTGGCTTGTTCATCCTCCACGTGGCTTGTTCATGCTGTTATGATGTTCATGTTGTACTACTATGTACTGCTCTCTTGTTACATCGTGAGGCTCACGTAGTGTCATGAGGCTGTACTCAAAGGCACTTTTGATTAATTTCTTCATAGGTTACGGAAATTATATATATATTTATTTATATATATATATATATATATATATATATATATATATATATATATATATATATATATATATATATATATATATATATATATATATATATATATATATATGCAATTGACGATCACAAAACACTGATCATTTTATGCGGAAAATCCACAGAGAAATATGAAAGGAGGTGAACGTTTCGGCTTTGTTAAAGCCTTTGTCAACATAAGGCTTTGTAAAGCCTTCTCCTTAGTCAGTCTGGTGTTGACAAAGGCTTTAACAAAGCCGAAACGTTCACCTCCTTTCATATTTCTCTGTGGATTTTCCGCATATATATATATATATATATTATAATAATAGGGTATACTATCTTTGGTGAAATTGCAGGGACCCGTTGCCTAGAAGAGAATGAAAGGCATTAAGAAACGACCTTGCAGATTCTCTCAAATGATGAGTATTTTCTTGTACCTTGCTAAGTATTTCATATTTATTTGTTCATTACATTACATTAATTTAATTTATTTCATTGAATTACAGCTGACAGAATAAATTTATATGTTCAGAATATTCGTACAGCACCATACAGGTGGAGAGCATGCTCAATATAGAGTAAGCCTTTCCTCTCTGGATAGCGACAGTGATACGCTAAAACAGGAAACTTGCTGCTCTTGGGTCTCTGGTTTTCCTAATGAGTTTTCTTCAACCTCATTCCGGAAATTAAGTGAGCATTTACCTTGGTCCCATCGGGACGTTTGTCGGTGTTGTCAGGTGTAGACGTATGAGGTTCCCTAATACCTATACCTCTAGCTGAAGCAGAAGCCATGATGAGTATGCGGACCTGCACACTGGGTACTCCCACGTATACGCCCTAAGCAACTCGGCTACAACATGCTCAAAAGTAATGTCTGCAACCTGAAATTCATCTGAATCCTCTAGTCTAGGGGTTCCCGAGGTTTCCACTGAAGCCCAATCAGGGATTCACGTAAAGCCCGCATTCACCTTGGCTGTGGTATTGCTTTCGAGCATGTCGTGGCGGGGTTGGTTAGGGCGCAGGGTTAGGGAGAAGTGCAATAGGTACATTGAGAGAGAATTCTATCAACATCAGAGGCCCGAGACTGTTCAACACGCTTCCACTACACATAAGGGACATAACTGGCCGTCCCCTCACAGTGTTCAAGAGAGAACTATCAACATCAGAGGTCCGAGACTGTTCAACACGCTTCCACTACACATAAGGGACATAACTGGCCGTCCCCTCACAGTGTTCAAGAGAGAACTATCAACATCAGAGGCCCGAGACTGTTCAACACGCTTCCACTACACATAAGGGACATAACTGGCCGTCCCCTCACAGTGTTAAAGAGAGAACTATCAACATCAGAGGCCCGAGACTGTTCAACACGCTTCCACTACACATAAGGGACATAACTGGCCGTCCCCTCACAGTGTTCAAGAGAGAACTATCAACATCAGAGGCCCGAGACTGTTCAACACGCTTCCACTACACATAAGGGACATAACTGGCCGTCCCCTCACAGTGTTCAAGAGAGAACTATCAACATCAGAGGCCCGAGACTGTTCAACACGCTTCCACTACACATAAGGGACATAACTGGCCGTCCCCTCACAGTGTTCAAGAGAGAACTATCAACATCAGAGGCCCGAGACTGTTCAACACGCTTCCACTACAAATAAGGGACATAACTGGCCGTCCCCTCACAGTGTTCAAGAGAGAACTATCAACATCAGAGGCCCGAGACTGTTCAACACGCTTCCACTACACATAAGGGACATAACTGGCCGACCCCTCACAGTGTTCAAGAGCGTGAACTTGAGAAACACTTCCAAAGGATACTTGATCAACCAGGTTGTGGCTCATACGTCAGACTGCAAGCTGCCGCGTTCAACAGCCTGGTTGACCAGTTCAGCGACCAGGAGGCCTGTTCAAGGACCGGGCCGCGGAGACGCTGAGCCACAAAAGCATCGCAAGGTAAGGTAGGCGTGTATGCTCTGGAGTTCGAATCCTCATAATGTCTTCTACTGTTTGTCTGTCTGATACATTACTGTATCTCACTGATACATTACTGTATCTCACTGATACATTACTGTTTGTCTCACTGATACATTACTGTTTGTCTCACTGATACATTACTGTTTGTCTCACTGATACATTACTGTTTGTCTCACTGATACATTACTGTTTGTCTCACTGATACATTACTGTTTGTCTCACTGATACATTACTGTTTGTCTCACTGATACATTACTGTTTGTCTCACTGATACATTACTGTTTGTCTCACTGATACATTACTGTTTGTCTCACTGATACATTACTGTATCTCACTGATACATTACTGTTTGTCTCACTGATACATTACTGTATCTCACTGATACATTACTGTATCTCACTGATACATTACTGTATCTCACTGATACATTACTGTATCTCACTGATACATTACTGTATCTCACTGATACATTACTGTATCTCACTGATACATTACTGTATCTCACTGATACATTACTGTATCTCACTGATACATTACTGTATCTCACTGATACATTACTGTATCTCACTGATACATAACTGTATCTCACTGATACATTACTGTATCTCACTGATACATTACTGTATCTCAGTGATACAGTATTGTGTCTCACTGATACATTACTGTATCTCAGTGATACAGTATTGTGTCTCACTGATACATTACTGTATCTCACTGATACATTACTGTATCTCACTGATACATTACTGTATCTTACTATTACTATATCTCAGTGATACAGTATTGTGTCTCACTGATACATTACTGTATCTCACTGATACATTACTGTTTGTCTCACTGATACATTACTGTATCTCACTGATACATTACTGTATCTCACTGATACAGTATTGTGTCTCACTGATACATTAATGTATCTCAGTGATACAGTATTGTGTCTCACTGATACATTACTGTATCTCACTGATACATTACTGTATCTTACTAATACATTACTGTATCTCAGTGATACAGTATTGTGTCTCACTGATACATTACTGTATCTCACTGATACATTACTGTTTGTCTCACTGATACATTACTGTATCTCACTGATACATTACTGTATCTCACTGATACATTACTGTATCTCAGTGATACAGTATTGTGTCTCACTGATACATTACTGTATCTCACTGAAACATTACTGTATCTCACTGATACATTACTGTGTCTCAGTGATACAGTATTGTGTCTCCCATCTAACCATCCATCTACCCATCCATCCATCTATCTATCTATGCATCAGTCCATACATTTATCCATCTATTTCTACATCTATCCATTCATTTATCTATCTATTTAGACATATATCCATCAATTTATCCATCTATTCCTACATCTATCCATCCATCTATCTATCTGTTCATCTATCTCTCCATCTTCATATCCATATATTTATTAAACTTTCTACCTATCTACCAATTAAACTTTCTATCCAACTATCTATTGATTAAACTTTCTTTTTAACTATCTAACCATCTATTTATCCATCTATTCATTTATCTATCTATCTATCCATCTATTTATCTATCTATCCATCTATCAATCCATCTGTATGTTCATCCATATGTCGATCTGGATCGTTGTATCGATCAGTATCCATCTGTACATCTATTTATCCATCTATTCATTTATCCATCCATCTACTCATCTATCCATCTATTTACCCCATCTATCCATCCACATATCTATCTATTTCATCAATATTTATCCATTTATCTATCCTGCATTCATCTATCCATATATTCTTCTACCTATCATATATCTATTTATCTATCCATCTATTTATCCACCTATCTAGATGTGTAAATAGATAGATAAATGAATGGATATCTATCTATCTACTCCATCATTTTGCCTCTCCATCTATTTATCCATGGATCCATCCATCTATCCATTGTTACGGCCCTCTCGGGTCGCAACTGGGTTCGTACTCTGATGTTGTTAGAGGAAGGGTATCCGGCCCCAAGCCAGTAGTGGCTTTCAAGGGATGTGATCAGTAACGCAAGTAAATTAAAAGGGGAAGGGAAATAAAGTCAAAACTTAATATAATATAATAACCGCCACCAATAAATAATATATAAAAGGTTACACAGGGGGAGGGGTATTAACACTATTATTAACAAAGTAGTCTTCTTCTGAAGACCCTGGATCTTCTCGGTGCCAAGTTCTCGGTGCTCTCGTGGCCTCTCGACGAATCCTTCGAAAAGCCGAGTCTACCCCGGCCACAGGCCAGCCAAAACACAGTTCCACTGGGGGCACCGCCGTGGAGGCCGTCAACCACAAGTCCAGCAGACTGCTGGCAGGTTCCGGATCAGCAACGCTGGTCAGGCCACTCCACGAGCGATACTAGGGTAGCTCCCTAGTCAGGAGCCTCGTGTGATACCACAGATCACTCTCCTGTCCACAATACCCCAGTGGTCAATCGTCTCCACCAGTCAGTCCCGGGTACTACAATCCTTCAACTGCCACTTCACTGGCAGGGTAACACCACAGTGTTCCTCCGGGAGGCGACTCACAGCTGCTGCAGCAAAGCACTTGGTGTGGGGACGGCTGCCTTGGGTAGACTGACTCAACTTCTCTTACAGCAGTTCCAGGTCGACTCTGTAAGCAGACACGTCATCAATAACAGGGACACCCAAAAGCACCTCACTTACAGGCTCAGACCCAAACGCCCACCTATCCACTCCATAGATGGCGTCCCTTGTCTGAGCACCACCTCACCAGAGGTCAGCAGCGGCTGTGTTGTGAGCTGAACAGGACTGGAAACTGGCCCTTGTGGCCAGTACACTTCGTCCTCACCAGGTGTCGTCGTCCATTTGGAGGGGGTTTCGGGAGCTGACCCACAGATGGCGCGGTCGTCACTGCTCCGTGCTCGGACGCTGGATCCGGGTCCGTAACATCCATCCACCTACTAATTTATATATATATATATATATATATATATATATATATATATATATATATATATATATATATATATTATTAAATATGACTGAAAAAGTAAGATTAATAATTCTAACACGAATTTTCTCAATCTTTCGTACATTTCTTTTCACTGTTAGTGGTAATTCAAAAATCAATTCTCCATAATTCATTTTTATTTCTAGTCTGACGCGACACTTGAGCGCGTTTCGTAAAACTTATTACATTTTCAAAGACTTTAGTTTAAACATATACAACTGAATAGAACTTACACATCTCCGATTTGTTTATATCTACATTTGAGTGAGGTGGATGGGGTGAGGTGGTATTTAATAAGGTATTAATTTCATCAACACAAGACAGAACACGAAACAATGGGTATTGAATAGAAGTGATTGTAGAATGCCTATTGGTCCATATTTCTTGATGCTTCTATATTGTAGCGGAGTCTTGAGGTGGGTAGAATATAGTTGTGCATTAATTGGCTGTTGATTGCTGGTGTTGACTTCTTGATGTGTAATGCCTCGCAAACGTCAAGCCGCCTGCTATCGCTGTATCTATCGATGATTTCTGTGTTGTTTACTAGGATTTCTCTGGCGATGGTCTGGTTGTGGGAAGAGATTATATGTTCCTTAATGGAGCCCTGTTGCTTATGCATCGTTAAACGCCTAGAAAGAGATGTTGTTGTCTTGCCTATATACTGGGTTTTTTGGAGCTTACAGTCCCCAAGAGGGCATTTGAAGGCATAGACGACGTTGGTCTCCTTTAAAGCGTTCCGTTTTGTGTCTGGAGAGTTTCTCATGAGTAGGCTGGCCGTTTTTCTGGTTTTATAGTAAATCGTCAGTTGTATCCTCTGATTTTTGTCTGTAGGGATAACGTTTCTATTAACAATATCTTTCAGGACCCTTTCCTCCGTTTTATGAGCTGTGGAAAAGAAGTTCCTGTAAAATAGTATAATAGGGGGTATAGGTGTTGTATTGGTTGTCTCTTCAGAGGTTGCATGGCGTTTCACTTTCCTTCTTATGATGTCTTCGACGAAACCATTGGAGAAGCCGTTGTTGACTAGGACCTGCCTTACCCTACAGAGTTCTTCGTCGACTTGCTTCCATTCTGAGCTGTGGCTGAGAGCACGGTCGACATATGCGTTAACAACACTCCTCTTGTACCTATCTGGGCAGTCGTTTTTGGCATTTAGGCACATTCCTATGTTCGTTTCCTTAGTGTAGACTGCAGTGTGGAAACCTCCGCTCTTTTCCATGACTGTTACATCTAGAAAGGGCAGCTTCCCATCCTTTTCCATCTCGTAAGTGAAACGCAGCACGGAACTCCGCTCAAATGCCTCCTTCAGCTCCTGCAGATGTCTGACATCAGGTACCTGTGTAAAAATGTCGTCAACATACCTGCAGTATATGGCCGGTTTCAAGTTCATGTCGACTAAGACTTTTTGCTCGATGGTACCCATGTAGAAGTTTGCAAACAGGACACCTAGGGGAGAACCCATTGCGACCCCATCTACTTGCTTATACATGTGCCCATCCGGGCTCAAGAAGGGGTGCCTCTTTAGTACAAGCTTGGAGTAGTTTCCTTAGGATATTTTCTGGTATGTCAAGAGGAGTACAGGCTGGATCACGATACACTCTGTCGGCTATCATCCCGATTGTCTCGTCCACTGGTACGTTGGTGAACAGCGATTCTACGTCCAACGAGGCTCTTATTCCTGTGGCCCGTGCGCCCAGCAGTAAGTCAACAAATTCCTTTGGCGACTTCAGGCTGAAGGCGCAAGGGACATAAGGAGTCAGTAGGCCGTTGAGTCGCTTCGCTAGTCTGTACGTGGGTGTGGGTATTTGGCTAATGATTGGCCGAAGTGGGTTTCCAGGCTTGTGTGTCTTGACATTTCCATACGCATATCCAGGTTTATATTCCCCAATAATCTTTGGCAGGTGGAGTCCTGATTTCTTGGCGTTCACAGTTTCGATTAGTTTGCTGACCTTTGCTTTCAATTCGGCTGTAGTGTCCTTCGTTACCCTTTGGAATTTAGTTTGGTCAGAGAGTATGAGGTTCATTTTCGCCAGATATTCGTCTTTTTTAAGAATGACGTATATTGGCGACTTGTCACCTCTCCTGACAACTATCTCCTTGTCTCCTTGTTCTCACGAAGGCTTTTGGCTGCCGCTTATATATATATGCCGCTTATGACATATATATATATATATATATTGGCTAATGATTGGCCGAAGTGGGTATACACATATATATATATATATATATATATATGTCGTGAGAATATTTCTCACGACAGGGCTGTGTCGTGAGAAACCTTTGACGCTGAGTGAGGACCGTCTGTTTTATGCGAGTACGGGCAAAGTATTGACAGCAGGAAGTTGCTGTTAATTTTCCCAGGATCATTGAACAACGGTGCATATTACTATAAGGAAAAAATAATTGGTTTGAAAAGTGTCGAAGTCTCATTTCAAAATATTTAGCCGTGTAGCTGGCGGGCAGTGCTGAAAATTGTCGAGGGATGGTCTGTATGTGACCCTGATATGCTGTTCCCTTTTAAATTCGGGTGACTTTGACTAGCCTATGTTCATCCCGTACCCCAGACCATTCCCTCTGCCAATTTCGGTTAGGCTAGCACTAACTGTGTGGCCTCCAATTCCGAACAGAGTCAAACAGACAATATTACAGAATAGATAATTATTGGTATACTGCAACAGCAGACGTTCCTTCAAACATAGTTCGTTGAGAGTGAATGCAATGGTATCGTTGTTGATTTTGCTGTTCAGGTATTCGATACATCTGACAACCTTAGCATCAGCGTCGTGTTTGGTGACTAGGTTACTGATATGGTCAGTCTGGGTTATAGGAGAATAGAACACAGCAAGAATGAGAGTGTGATGTATAATACCCACAACGCAGGCGATGAGTCACAATAACGTGGCTGAAGTATGTTGACCAGACCACACACTAGAAATTGAAGGGACGACGACGTTTCGGTCCGTCCTGGACCATTCTCAAGTCGACTTGAGAATGGTCCAGGACGGACCGAAACGTCGTCGTCCCTTCAATTTCTAGTGTGTGGTCTGGTCAACAAAATACCCACAACATTTCGTTCCTGCCGGGAACATCTTCAGGTAAGATACGATGTTTATCATGTATTGTTGTTGTTGTTTTAGATTCAGCTACTTGGAACAAAACGTTCCAAGTAGCACGGGCTATGGTGAGCCCGTAGTGGACTTACCTGGCACTAGAGCGGGGCTGTAACTTGCTGTGTTTTTATATTTGACGTCATCTTCTATTTGTTGGGATGTAGTGTGAGGCCAAGTCGTTGTTTTGGATATTTATATTAGTTTTGTTTCCGTGGTGAGGATTGCTTCCAGAATTTGCAATCTTCTGCCAGCAGTTGCAGAAGCATGAATTTCTGTGTGTTCTTCAAGCACTCTTCTAGTGAGGACATAATTATCCTCATAAGTACTTATGCAAAAACGTATGCAAAAAAACATATGTAAAGCAAAAAATGTGGAAACTAAGATTTTTGCATATAATTATTTTTTTGCTCCTAAGAAAAACCTGTGAACTGTAATCACGATGTTGGCACTCGATAGAAAAATTATCTCACGCCAACGTCATATCAGAACTATTGCCACCCGTCACCTCACCGTCACCGTCACGTCACAGTCAACTCACCGTCACCTCACTGTCTCTACCAAAACCACCTCTACAGGAAGGAAGATCCAGCTGGAGCGAATCCCAGTGATAAGTTCGCCGCCAGCGACCAAAGGTAACTTTCCTTATCATGGCGCCCAAACTGCTGCTGCTACTGCTGCTTTCCACCACCTGCCTTCCGCCACCTGCTGCCGCCCGACGCCGCCTGCCATCAGCGCCGTGGTAACTACATTTACACACACCTGCTGACGCAAGAAGTATATATTTTTTTTTTTTTTTGAGATATATACAAGAGTTGTTACATTCATGTACATTCATGTATTTGATTGGTACTGAGGAGATGGATGTGAGGGGAGTTGTGAGGCTGAGGAGGGAAGGGGTTGAGAGGTTGTGTGAGGGAAGGCACTCATGGTGTGAGGGACGGCACTCATGGTGTGAGGGACGGCACTCATGGTGTGAGGAAAGGCACTCATGGTGTGAGGGAGTGCACTCATGGTGTGAGGGAAGGCACTCATGGTGTGAGGGAAGGCACTCATGGTGTGAGGGAGTGCACTCATGGTGTGAGGAAGGCACTCATGGTGTGAGGGACGGCACTCATGGTGTGAGGAAAGGCACTCATGGTGTGAGGGAAGGCACTCATGATGTGAGGGAAGGCACTTATGGTGTGAGGGAAGGCACTCATGGTGTGAGGGGATGGGGGCACTTAAGCAAAAGGCACGGCACCTGTGGAATAGAGTCGGGAATTCACGCTTATATCACAATACAAGGAGTACTGGCACTCACAACACACTACCAAGAGTACTGGCACTCACAACACACTACCAAGAGTACTGGCACTCACAACACACTACCAAGAGTACTGGGACTCAAAACACACTACCAAGAGTACTGGGACTCAAAACACACTACCAAGAGTACTGGCACTCACAACACACTACCAAGAGTACTGGCACTCACAACACACTACCAAGAGTACTGGCACTCACAACACACTACCAGGAGTACTAGCACTCACAAAACACTACCAAGAGTACTGGCACTCACAACACACTGCCAGGAGTACTGGCACTCACAACACACTACCAAGAGTACTAGAACTCACAAAACACTACCAGGAGTACTGGCACTCACAACACACTACCAAGAGTACTGGCACTCATTAAAAAATTACTGTGGTTTAGGGAAATTCAATACGTCGCAAAAGTGACGCATCAAGGGGCCTCAGGTAGGTTCACAGGATGACCTAAGTTCGGTCGCTTTTAACCAGACTGAACCATTGCATTTTGTACGGAGGAGAAGGGAAGAGAACGTGCTCTAGGAACGCATGCGCAGACCCGCCACTCCCCCTGCTCCCCAGCGCAATCATCAGCCTATCTTTTGTCCAAGTTTTAGGCCAGCGACTTCTCGGGCAAGCACTGTATATGTTAAATGTTTGTATTTGCGCTCTGGTCATGTTTTTTTTAAATGCTGTTTTAGAGCCCTAGTTACCTAGAGAGCCTTTAGCAATGCCGTTAACTGGCGGCAAAAATCGTGTGTAACAGCCACGAGCACTCCCAGGATGGGGTGGTGCTCCAGGGCTTGTGTGAGACTGGTGTAATGTGTCTCATATCTTAGCTAGATGATTCTCATTCTCTTGCAAAAGCCCTCCTCATCCTGTTAAAAGCGTTCAGGCACTCTATGCACACTTGAGTGTAAATAACATTGCATATTTGATGTCATCAGTAAAAACTGTTCTTTGTATTCACTCGACTCGACTTAAGAAATGGGAAGCTTAAGAAATAATCATAAGAACATAAAAATCAAGGTAACTGCACAAGTCCTATTGGCCATACGTTGCAGCTCCTATATATATATATCCACCCAAACTCATTCATATATGTCTAACCTACGCTTGAACCAATCAAGTGATCTTGCGTCTATTGTGTTAGCCGCTAATTGGCTCCATATGTCGACAACCCTATTACTGAACCAGTGTTTAACCAGATCTTTCCTAAATATAAACTTATCCAATTTATATGCATTGTTTCGTTCTATTATTATGCTGTTTATATATTTAATGCCTTATTAATATCCCCACGATTTCGGCACAAAGCCTCAACACAGAGTCCCTTGGAGACACCCCAGATCCAAGCACTGGCACCAGCTTGACCTGATTCTTACCAGGTGTGCAAGTCTACCCAGCGTCAAGATTACGCGTAGCTACCAGAGTGCTGTCTGTGACACCGACCACTCCCTGGTATGTAGCAGGGTCAAGATGCAAACAAAGAAGATTCACCACTCGAAAAGGAGGGCAGACCTCGCAACGATACCAGCAAGACCCGCAATCAGGACAAGATAGAAGATTTGCACGTGTGCTTGAGGAAGCTCTCCCTGGTCCGGCCGGGGTCACTGCCTGTAAAAGATGGGAGCACTTCAGAGACGCTGTGTTCAACGCTGCCATGTCCATCTTCGGCAAGAAGACCAGCAGGTCGGCAGACTGGTTCGAGGCTCACTGGAAAGAAATGACACCTGTCATCGAAGAGAAGAGAAATGCCTTGGCAGCCTACAAAGCCTGCCCAAGTCAGCACAATTTACAGATCCTTCGGGCTGTCTGCTGCAAAGTGCAGCAGAGTGCAAGCAATGCCCCAACAGCTATTGGCTCCAGCTCTGCTCCCAGATACAGACTGCATCAGATACAGGTAATGTAAAGGGGAATGTATGATGGCATCAAGCAGGTCTTGGCCCAATCCAGAAGAAGACCGCCTCCCTGAAATCTGCCACAGGCGAGGTGATTCAGGACCAGATACTGTAACTGAAGCGCTGGGTCGAGCACTATTCTGAGCTATACGCCAGGGAGAATGTGGCCACCGAAGACACCCCGAGCGCCGCTGAGTGTCTGCCTGTGTTAATGGAGCTCGACAGTGAACCGAGCCCTCGAAGAACTCAGCGAGGCCCTAGACTCCCTTGCTTCTGGCAAAGCTCCTGGAAAAGACGGCATTCCTGCTGAGACCTTAAAGTGCTACAGTGGTAACCTGCTCATGATTTTTTTTTATTGTTGCCGCCGGAGGCGGCTAGTTTATTGTGAACCCATACTCAACCTGTGAGCGGTAGCGCAAAAAGCTTTACAGAGGGCAAAAAAGGTCTTTATCAGACCTCATCGTGGATTATTATATAAACAATTTCATCTTTGCCACACTCCTTATTGTTACAGAGAATGTTCTGTTTCAAGAGCTATAGATTTACAGTAAGTCATTATACATTGATGGTAGATCTTATTGCTAACACAGAATTGTTTGAACAATTGAGATATTACAGTCATTGGGGAGCTGCTGTTTATTATTAGTCTTCACAATACACTACTTATTTCTTAATCTCCTATGTCGTTTATCTACTGGAAGCGAAATATGGATACAGTGCAAGGATTTCAAGTATTTTATTCTTGATAATAAGATATCACACAGTGTGAGCTTAGATTTATCTCTAAATGGCTCAGTTTTACTACAATCCAAGATATAGTGTTCGAGTGTGTGTCCCCCTGTGTGTGTCCACACACTGTGTGTGTGTGTGTCCACACACTTTACTTCATCTAGATCCCTATACAAGCCGAACTGCCAGTGATACTTGTAGCCAAGTCTTATTCGAGCTGTGACAACATCTGTTAGTCTACTGACCTTGTTTCTTGCCCCATACACATGTTTTACTTCATACATTTCATTGTGATAAACAATGGACCTGCTAACCAGATCACACACTAGAAGGTGAAGGGACGACGACGTTTCGGTTCGTCCTGGACCATTCTTACGTCGATTGTTCCAGGACGGACCGAAACGTCGTCGTCCCTTCTCCTAGTGTGTGGTCTGGTCAACATACTTCAGCCATGTTATTGTGACTCATTGTCTGCAATGGACCTGGTAGTTACAGTTTGTACTGTTCTACTTTCTTCAAATTCTGAAGCTGCATGAAATCCTCTGGCTCTGCTGGGAAGAAGGAGAGGTGCCACAGGACATGAAGGACGCCAAAATTATCACGTTGTATTAGAATATAAGTGACAGGGGCGACTGCAACAATTACCTTGACATCTCCCTCCTCACTATTGACGGAAAGCTGTTTGCTCGAGTCACATTAAATTGGCTCCAAGTACTTGCAGAGAGTCTACCCAAAATCACAGTGTGAATTCCGAGCTAACAGGTCCACCATCGACATGGTCTTTTCCCTCAGACAACTGCAGGAGAAATGTAGGGAACAGAAGCAGCCACTCTTCGTAGCCTTCATAGATCTGAGGAAGGCCTTCGACCTCGTCACCAGGGATGGCCCATTCAAGATCCTCCCCAAGATCGGATGCCAACCCAAGCTACTCAGCATCATCAGATCTTTCCACGAGAACATGAAGGGCACGGTGGTCTTTGATGGCTTAACATCAGACGCCTTCGACATTCGAAGTGGTGTAAAACAGGGCTGCGACCTGGTTCCAACCCTATTCGGGATTTTCTTCGCAGTTATGCTGTAGCACGCCTTCGGATCTGCCACTGAAGGTATCTACCTCCGGACCAGGTCGGATGGAAAGCTCTTTAACCTCGCCAGGCTGAGTGCCAAGACAAAGGTTCGGCTGAGGTGTCTACTTGACTTCCTTTTTGCTGACGACGCAGCAGTCACTGTCCACTCAGCCGAAGACCTCCAACGGCTCATGACCCGCTTCAGCGAGGCCGCTCAGGCTTTTGGACTCACCATCAGACTGAAGAAAAGACAGGTCATGGGACAAGGAGTGGACTCCCCAACCTGATATCAGCATCTTCGATTACAAACTGGAAGTCGTTCACGACTGCGTGTACCTGGGCTCCACAATCTCTGACTCAATCTCTCTTGATACGGAGCAAAACAAACGCATCGGTAAGGCATCTACTACCATGTCCAGACTGACAGAGAGTGTGGGCAACAATAAGCAGACTGAGTGTACAAAGATCCAGGTTTACAGAGCCTGGGTGTATTTAACTTAGAGTTCTGTGGCATCAACAAATCATCAATGAAGATTACTTTCATCACCATAGCTGCGACCACCTTGGCTGCTGTTACGTATTCCTATTTAAGGAATACTGACATTAATATACTGACTAATTTCATTTCCTTCATTTATCTGTATATGTATATATATTTATGAAATGTGTCATATACTTTAGCAACACAGTTGAGGCCGGAGAGGGGCTTGCTAAGTCACAGGTACGGTACGTGTGAGAGCCGGGCAAACTTCCTGATAGAATACAGGAAAGCTTGTATTTGTATATTTGCCAGTTTTTTCCTCTTTATTATTCTATACCAAATAATTTTTGTTTTACAATAATATGTTACCTTTGTTTATTCATGTAAACCTGACCATTCATATTTAAGTTATTCTAATGTTTGCCTTAGCCCAGTTATGTTGCTCATTTAAGTAAGTTAATTTTATATAAATTTACAACTCGTCATGTTGTGGAGAGGCGAGAGCTGGGGGCTTCGACGCTTGGAAGTTTAGTGAGCTGGAAGCCGGCCAGGCAGGATCTTGTCTGATAAGTTGTTACGTTATATTCTGTATCTTGTCGTAATATAATTAGTTTATTTGTGGAGCTGCCGTATTATAATTATCTTAGTGTGCCATTACATTACTTGAGATATATCAGTATATATTATTTGAAATATTATATATATATCTAATTTTACATGCCTGTGTTTATTTTGTAACCTAGTGAAATCCTTTAATTACTCTTGTATGGTACGTACTGATGAGGCACCCTGGTTGAATGCATTTAGATACTGGGTTTATTCTTATTATCCCCTAGACAACGTAAATTCTTGTCACTGTAAGTTCAACGAGCGGTGCGTACCAGATGTAACAGCTGCCACACAAGGTTTCTAGGGCTCCTGCTTGCAAATACAACCCCACCAACTAAAAAAGGAATGATACCATGAGATCCAACAGTGCTTCAAGTGCTACGAGCTCTCCCACCCCACCAACAAGTGTCAGCTCCCTATCCAGAAGTGCAGCTTGTGCGCAGTGGACCATCACTACTCCATATGCAAGGCGACAGCGCATTGCTGCTTGCTCTGTGATGGCAATCACTCCGCAATTTCTTACCGCTGCCCCCGCAAACAGGAAAACATCAAGGCCCAGGTTGAAGCCAAGAGAAACAACTCTTCTACCTCTGCAACCAGAGCCCCAGGTGCTCAACCAACCACCTCGGCTCCCACTAACCGACTACAAGACTTTCCAGCCTTACCAAAGAATGGCTCCTCCAACCAGGCAACCCAGCCTTCACAATGGGGACTTAAGACCCGACAGGCTCCTTCGTATCCCCCCAGCATCATATTGGGGAATACAAACCTGGTTATGCGTATGGGAATGTCAATACCCATAAGCCTGGACACCTACTTTGGCCAATCATCAGACAGATGCCCACACTCACATACAGATTGGTTAAGTGACTCAAATGCTTGCTGACTCCTGATGTACCTTGTGCTTTCAGCATGAAGTCCCCAAAAGAACTTGTTGATTTACTGCGGGGAGCACGGGCCACGGGGATAAGAGCCTCGTTGGATGTAGAGTCACTGTTTACCAACGTAACTGTGGATGAAACAATCGGGATGATAGCCGACAGAGTGTATCGTGATCCTGCTTGTACTCCTTTTGACATACCAGAAAACATACTAAGGAAGCTGCTCCAAGCCTGCACTAAAGAGGCACCCTTCTTGAGCCCGGATGGGCACATGTATAAGCAAGTAGATGGGGTCTCCATGGGTTCTCCCCTATTATATATATGCGAACAAGCCTGAACGGTTTTCAGGCATATATGCAACAGAAAACTCACACCCTAGAAGTGACTCGAACCCATACTGCCAGAAGCAATGCATTTGATGTACAGGATCCCTTAACCACTCAACCAACACGACTGGACAATGCATCCTGTACATCATATGCATTGCTTCTGGCAGTGTGGGTTCGGGTCACTTCTGGGGTGTGAGTTTTCAGTTGCATATATGCCTGGAGACGGTTCAAGCTTGTTTGCATTTGTGTTCCTCACGTGTGCCCAAAAGAATGAGGTGATTTGATAAAATACCATGCCCAAGATTACCAACAGAGTGCCGGCGGGAGGATGGGAATTAGCCTCGGCTACCATCCTCTTTTGTCCGGTCGTGTTGGTCGAGTGGTTAAGGGATCCTGTACATCAGATGCATTGCTTCTGGCAGTATGGGTTCGAGTCACTTCTAGGGTGTGAGTTTTCTGTTGCATATATGCCTGGAAACCGTTCAGGCTTGTTCGCATATATATATATATATATATATATATATATATATATATATATATATATATATAACTTTTTAACACTCAACCCACCAGGAGACTCGAACCCTGGCCCACAGAGTGCAGGTACACACTGTATCCACTGCACATGTGTATATATATATATATATATATATATATATATATATATATATATATATATATATATATATATATGTATATATATATATATATATATATATATATATATATATATATATATATATATATATATATATATATATATATATATATATATATATATGTCGTACCTAATAGCCAGAACTCACTTCTCAGCCTACTATTCAAGGCCCGATTTGCCTAATAAGCCAAGTTTTCCTGAATTAATATATTTACTATAATTTTTTTCTTATGAAATGATAAAGCAACCCTTTTCTCTATGTATGAGGTCAATTTTTTTTATTGGAGTTAAAATTAACGTAGATATATGACCGAACCTAACCAACCCTACCTAACCTAACCTAACCTATATTTATAGGTAAGGTTAGGTTAGGTAGCCAAAAAAAGCTAGGTTAGGTTAGGTTAGGTAGGTTAGGTAGACGAAAAAACATTAATTCATGAAAACTTGGCTTATTAGGCAAATCGGGCCTTGAATAGTAGGCTGAGAAGTGCGTTCTGGCTATTAGGTACGACATATATATATATATATATATATATATTATTAAATATGACCGAAAAAGTAAGATTAATAATTCTAACGCGAATTTTCTCAATCTTTCGTTCATTTCTTTTCACTGTTGGAGGTAATTCAAAAATCAATTCTCCAAAATTCAATTTTATTTCTAGTCTGACGCGACACTTGAGCGCGTTTCGTAAAACTTATTACATTTTCAAAGACTTTACACATACACAACTGAATAGAACTTACATATCTCCGATTTGTTTATATCTACATTTGAGTGAGGGGGATGGGGTGAGGTGGTATTTAATAGGGTATTAATTTCATCAACACAAGACAGAACACGAAACAATGGGCATTGAAATGGAAGTGATTGTAGAAAGCCTATTGGTCCATATTTCTTGATGCTTCTATATTGGAGCGGAGTCTTGAGGTGGGTAGAATATAGTTGTGCATTAATTGACTGTTGATTGCTGGTGTTAACTTCTTAATGTGCAGTGCCTCGCAAACGTCAAGCCGTCTGCTATCGCTGTATCTATCGATAATTTCTGTGTTGTTTACTAGGATTTCTCTGGCGATGGTTTGGTTGTGGGAAGAGATAATATGTTCCTTAATGGAGCCCTGTTGCTTATGCATAAATTCGTGTTAGAATTATTAATCTTACTTTTTCGGTCATATTTAATAATATATGTCTACAGGAAAGACTGCTACCAAAATATACTAATATATATATATATATATATATATATATATATATATATATATATATATATATATATATATATATATATATATATATATATATATATATAATTTACAAAATATTCAGCTGCTGTAAACGCAGCAAAACAGGCACGAATGGACTCTATTCAAGGCACCTTCATTCTGTTTCACTTATAAATGAACATATATATATATATATTCCCTCCTTCGCAGCCAGTAGACATTTTCACGGCCTCATTAAAATTTCATATATCGCCTACACTCCGCCCTCCTACACCTCGAGCCCTGTCTGCTCACCCGCGTGTTTATTCTTTGCGCTCTCAGCCCTAAACACCTCAACTTGGAATTTACGACACGAGTTTGTCAGAGGCTGCAAGGGAAATTTATTCGCCCTGTGGTGTTTTAATGCAAATGAACCCGGGAGGCGAGCACGTTATTCCTGAAGATGAATTTACCAGTGCTCTTCTGCTGGTAACTCACCCACTCTGACCGGTGGCTCGTCTTTGGGGGAACGAGCAATTCCTGGGTGAAAAAAGGAGAGTGTGTAACTGGGCTTTGAAGTATTATTGAGCTACAGTGAGCCTCACAGAGGAGGTAATCACCATTGAGGGGGGGGGGGGGGCAGGCTGCCCCGGGATTGTTGGGGAGAGGGGTAGAAGAAAACGGTAACAGGTAATCAAACGGTAAACTGGAACATTTTTTTATATGTGCACGAATACCACAATGTCCGACCACCTGGTTTTCGTGGCCAGATCCTGCCTCTTTTCGCTGATGCTTCTTTAAAACTCCGCTTACGCCAGTAGTCTATACATGCACACACACACACACACATGAGCCTCCTACACTCACCCTCACACACACACACACGAGCCTCCTACACTCACCCACACACACACATGAGCCTCCTACACTCACCCACACACACACACACGAGCCTCCTACACTCACCCTCACACACACACACACGAGCCTCCTACACTCACCCACACACACACATGAGCCTCCTACACTCACCCTCACACACACACACACGAGCCTCCTACACTCACCCTCACACACACACACACGAGCCTCCAACATGCACACACACACACACACGAGCCTCCTACACTCACCCTCACACACACACACGAGCCTCCTACACTCACCCACACACACACACGAGCCTCCTACACTCACCCTCACACACACACACGAGCCTCCTACACTCACCCACACACACACACGAGCCTCCTACACTCACCCACACACACCCACACGAGCCACCTACTCTCACCCACACACTCACACACACACGACCCACTTATACTCACCCACACACGCAAACGAGCCACTTATACTCACCCCCCCCACACACACACGACCCTCCTATACTCACCCACACATACACACGAGCCACTTCCCGCCAAACACACACCGAAACTACGACGTTGGTACAACGTTCGAACAAGTTTTAACACCTCCTAACAAGTTATAACAACCAATATAGCAAGTTGTAACAACGTTCTAATACGTCATAAACACGTTAAGCCAAGATGTAACAACTTTATTACAAGTTGTAACAAGCGGAAAATAGAGACAGTTTCGGTTTGTGTTTCCAGGGTTACACTCACCCACACACACACACGACCCACCTATGCTCACCCGCACATACACACGAGCCACCTTCACTCACCCACACGCACACGAGTCACCTACACTCACCCACAAACACACACACACACACGAGCCACCTACACTCACGCACACGAGTCACCTACACTCACCCCCCGCACACACACACACACACACGAGCCACCTACACTCACCCACACACACACGAGCCACCTACACTCACCCACACACACACACACACGAGCCACCTACACTCACCCACACGCACACGAGCCACCTACACTCACCCACACGCACACGAGCCACCTACACTCACCCACACACACACACACACACACGAGCCACCTACACTCACCCACACACACACACACACACGAGCCACCTACACTCACCCACATACACACACACGAGTCACCTACACTCACCCTCACACACACACACACGAGCCACCTACACTCACCCACATACACACACACGAGCCACCTACACTCACCCTCACACACATACACGAGCCACCTACACTCACACACACACACACACACACACGAGCCACCTACACTCACCCTCACACACACACACGAGCCACCTACACTCACACACACACACACACACACACACACACACACGAGCCACCTACACGCACCCACACACACACGAGCCACCTACACTCACCCACACACACACACACACACACGCACACACACACACACGAGCCACCTACACTCACACACACACACACAGGCTACGAGGGGGGCCTCGTAGCCTGGTGGATAGCGCGCAGGACTCGTAATTCTGTTGCGCGGGTTCGATTCCCGCACGAGGCAGAAACAAATGGGCAAAGTTTCTTTCACCCTAAGTGCCCCTGTTACCTAGCAGTAAATAGGTACCTGGGAGTTAGTCAGCTGTCACGGGCTGCTTCCTGGGGCGTGTGAGTGTGTGGTGTGGAAAAAAAAAAAAAAGTAGTAATTAGTAAACAGTTGATTGACAGTTGAGAGGCGGGCCGAAAGAGCAAAGCTCAACCCCCGCAAAAACACAACTAGTAAACACACACACGAGCCACCTACACTCACCCACACACACACACACACGAGCCACCTACACTCACCCACACACACACACACGAGCCACCTACACTCACCCACACACACACGAGCCACCTACACACACACACACGAGCCACCTACACTCACCCACACACACACTCACCCACACACACACACACGAGCCACCTACACTCACCCACACACACACACGAGCCACCTACACTCACCCACACACATACACTCAGCCACACACACACACACGAGCCACCTACACTCAGCCACACATACTTTATCGGTCAGCTTGCATTGTTATGTTGTATAAACTAAGAAATACGAACCCCATTATAAATATTAGATAACATAAATATATTTTGGAATCATCCATGCATGGATGCCTGTGATTTGGTTTCAGTGATTATAAAGTGGGTGATATATTCTTGTATTTAAATGGAAGGGGATAGTTATATTGTTGAATATATGTGCGTGCGTGCATGCGTGCGTATTTCAGGTGGAGTTTTTATTTTTTTTTTTTTTTTTACATGCGAACATGCGAATAAATACAATAAAATAATAAACCAATAACAAACAATCAGACAACATAAAAATACAAAAGCACAAAGCAAATTAATACAAAGTAACACAAATACACTAAATACCGGCCTGAAGGGCCGACAACAAAAACACAACAATGAGCATAAACACAATGAAACACAACAACACCGGACAGAAGGGTAACGGAAATATAATAAATACAACGAGAAACAACACCGGCCTGAAGGGCGCACAATCGGTACAACACATGGCAACTAACCGCAGGTCACAGCAAGCACACAGACTACTCAAATTGTTCATACTTATCCGGCCACTCTGCCGCCGGGAATCGAACACAATACGCCTCCCACAGTAACATGACGTCATCCGGAACAGGTTCATTATTAACAGTACGAGGATCAGGCATCAACTCGGGCACACCCACAACAAAACACCGACCCCGCTCTACCCAGATGGAAGAAGGGCACCACGGAACAGGATGCACGCGGTCAACAATGTCAAACCATTGACATTAATGCTCAGCAAAGGATGCTGAGCATCATGCGCCACTCCGGAGGCCAAGACGAGAGGGAGGGGCACCTTCCCACGAGGCCGGGCAATGGGCAGCGCACTGGGAGCCTCCTCGGCTGCCTCACAGGGCCCCGCGTCAACCACCGGACGTTGCATCTGCCGGGACCCCCCCACGCTTGGCATCCTTCTTCAGCACCAGCTTGATGCCTCGGCGCGCACCAGAACTCTCACCATCCACGTCTGTAGGAGCGACTACCCCCCACTGCGGAGAACCTTCTGCAGGAGAAAGAACAGGAGGTAAATCAGACGCACAACCATCGTCAACAGCAGACACATGGACATCAGCCACCACCAGCGTCGTAGAGCGCGAAGCCCCCGGAACCGCCACATCATCGCCCAAAGCTCCACCTGTGCCGAAGTCCTCCACATCAGCCCAAGCAGTTCAAGAACGCCTGGAACGCTTGGGCACCGGCCGCACATCCTCACTGCCGGAGGCGGATCCAGAACCACGGGCCTCACAAATCGTGCGAACCGACGCCCGTCGCAGTACGGCAGCAGCCTCAACCACAGGGGGAACCGGGCCGCACACAACAGGACGCTCCGCAGCCTCCCCAGCACCCAGCACAGCCGTAACACCTGGCGAGGGCTCAGGGCCAGGCACAGCAGCAGGAGACGAGGAAGATGTAGACGACTCGCAGAGACCATCCGGAAGACCCTCGGGAGCAACTGGCACAGCGAAGTGACCAGCGACAGGAGCCACCGGAACACCCGGAGGAGGGACAACAACCACCGGGGGCATGTCGGGCGACACAGGGGGGGCCGCATCAGCAGCGAACGGGACCTGCCCCTCTTCATCTCCGGAATCCACGCCCTGAGGGAGCGGCGGGAAATTCTCTTCTCGGAACAAGTTAACGGGTGCAGCAGGGGCCTCAGAGCATCCGGCAGCCTGAAGCCCTAACTGGCCACATCGGAAACAGGTACAGGGCTGCCGGGCATAATACACCCGAACGTAGTAACCCAGCAGCCGGACAGAAAATGGGATATCCGACCGGAGGCACATACCTAATGGACGGATGTTCGTCCGTTTTCCAGCATACTTCCCCGATGAAAGCGTGTTCACCCGCACACTGATGACAGCACCATACCTCCCAAAGAAGCGCCGGAGGAGGTCTTCAGGGAACTCCAGGGGGCGCACCGTGCACACTGACATAAGTCAGGGCACCACTGCGGTCCGAGACCACAACAGAGCCGGCGCCATTCGGTAACTGCAACGAGCGCCCTTCATACCGACGGAGGAAGCCCTCACGAACTTGACAATCACTCGGTAGGCCGTAACAAGCTCAAGTCTGTAGACAGCCTCCACCGGGACACGAAGCATGTCGCACATCACCAACTGAACGGCTGGATAACCAGCCTTACACGAGAACTCCAGTCCCACGGAATTCACACGTAGAACAGGAGGAATTGGAAAGCCCCCCCATGTCAGAACTGCCACGTCAGCACACAGCCAGGCAGGCAATAACACTGGGAGGGCAGAAACGCCCCCACCACCTGGTGAGCAAATTGGCAAACAACCCCAGCGGTCACGGTGGACGGAACACGTCCGCACGCCACAGCTGCTCAGGGCGAACTCTCATGTAATTTTCAGGTGGAGTCAGCTGATAGTCTGGGTTGTGACCTGTGTTGGCTATCAGTGGTACCAACCTGAGTGGTCTCCGTGAGAGAGCTTATCTATGGTTGCACTTGCCGAGAGTAGTTTTGAGTCCTTTCTGTAGTTATGTGACGGATGAAGTTGTCATCACTACATGTGTGTTACCATCCGGTAAATGATTATTCATACTAGATTTGGGTTTCCATGTTGGGTTGGCAAACGTGTGGCGTCCAGTCTGTGACGACTGTGGACCAGATTCACGAAGCAGTTACGCGTACACTTACGAACGTGTACATCCTTTCACAATCTTTGGCGGCTTTGTTTACAATTATTAAACAGTTAATGAGGTCCAAAGCACTAGGAGGCTGTTTATAACAATAACAACAGTTGATTGGGAAGTTTTCATGCTTGTAAACTGTTTAATCAATGTAAACAAAGCCGTTAAAGATTGAGGAGAGATGTACACGTTCGTAAGTACTTGCGTAACTGCTCGCACGAGGCTTCGAGGTGCCAGTTACCCTTGTTTCTTCAATTGTATACAAATTATGTATAGTGTCAGATTTCACTAAACAGCTTCCCTTAGGAAATTGCCTGTTCTGATTCATCAATTGTGTGTGAAGGTTCATGCCTTAGTTCTGCCTAAGATTATGTTAATTAGCTTTTGTTATGAACTTCGCAGTCCCGGTGGTGTAGTGGTTAATACACTCGCCTGGTGTTTCGTGAGCGCTTTGCCCTGGGTTCGTATCCTGCAGCCCGTCCTCCAAGACCCAAAGGTGATTCCATGTACCCGCCAAACCCCCTGTTTATAAACGAAAAACGATTTACACACGACTCACAACTGATGAAGTTCGAACAATTCCGGAACAAGTGCTTCACTGACGAATTTGGTTCGAACCACAACGCTATAAATGGGTCACCCACGTACTACAAATACAAATAATCGCCAACAGAACCTAAACACCTAACCTAACCTAACCTATGCCTATATATGCACAATATGCTAATATATATTTGAGATATATACAAGAGTTGTTACATTCTTGTAGAGCCACTAGTACGCGTAGCGTTTCGGGCAAGTCCTTAATCCTATGGTCCCTGGAATACGATCCCCGCCGCGAAGAATCGTTTTTTCATCCAAGTACACATTTTACTGTTGCGTTAAACAGAGGCTACAGTTAAGGAATTGCGCCCAGTAAATCCTCCCCGGCCAGGATACGAACCCATGACATAGCGCTCGCGGAACGCCAGGCGAGTGTCTTACCACTACACCACGGAGACTGCAATAATGTACAATAATATATATTATAATGTACATTTATATTTTAGAAAATTCCCGTTTTGAATTAGCAAAATGTAAAAATTTATGAATGCGTCTGTGGGGACAACCGCTGGAAGTAATGGACTTGAGTCGAGGACGGGTTGTGGCCGAGGAGAATTAACTAGGTATCAATCCTTAACTGTAGCCTCTGTTTACCCAACAGTAAAATGGGTACCTGCTTGTTAAACGATTTGGCGGGTCGTATTCCGGAGAACATAGGATTAAGGACCTGCCCGAAACGCTACGGGTGCTGGTGGCTGAATAAGAATGTAAGAACTCTTGTATATATAAATTAAACTGAGGTGATGAGGGTGGCTGGCTAAGGTTATAACTCTCTTTATATTATACACATAGAGTTATGTACTATATTTTTCGTATAGAGATGATTCATTACCTGTTTTTTGAGCAAGTAAAACACTAGCATTGTATTACGTAGTAGTTTCTAGCTAGGTGATTAGGGGGCGGGGTTCAGAATTATGTAGTTGAATTACCCTAGGCCTATTTACCTGGGAACAGTTGGTTGTGGTGGAGGCTCAAACAACCAGGAGAGCGTGGGTTGAGTTCAGTGTGGTTGTGGTGGTGATGGGGGGTGGTTGAGTGACCAGGAAGGAAGCCATGAACACAGGCTCAGAAGCAAGGCAACGTAAATGATCTGTTGAGTTCCCTGTACAATTGTATTTCCATTTTTCCTTTGTCAATCCTGAACACTCCAGGTGCAAACTCTGTGAGCAGGAACTGCGGCATGATCTCGCACACTACATCACCGAATGCCCAGTTATCAGACCATACAGACCCGTTGGCATGAGGTACCTGGAGCTTTGCAATTACTTAATTCACTCTCGTGTTCTAGAAGATATCCTCATAATGCATCCAAAATTTGCCAGTGCCGGATACTGAACATATGGCCCTGTATGTCTAACCATCCTGCGAGATCGAGACTTTTAGTATCACTGCTACCTTATTCACTCCTGTTTTCATGATGATATCCTCATAATGCACCCAGAGTTTGCCAGTGCAGACTACTTATCATATATGCCTCTGTATGACTAGCCATCCTGTGTGACGAGGATTTTTAGCATCACGTAGCTAACTTTTTGACACACTGTACTCACCTTCATATAGTCTAGGGCAGCTGCACAAATGCAGATGTACCTAAATGTGTTAATACAAAAAAAATCCTTTGCCAAGAGGACTGGATGTTACAAGCCTAGGTAATACTCTATTTGTGCACTATTAAATAAAGTTACTGTTAATTATTTCTCTGGTGTATTTTATATACTTTCCATTAAATAGTCATAGTCATAGATCTTGCCATGCTTTATATATTACCTGCGATCACACGAGAAATTTGATAACGAAATACAGTTCCCTGATATTCAGAAAGAATTCTTAAAAGATTCCATTCCCACAACAAGTATTTAAATATTTCAAAGCTGCCTTACACATGGGGTTAATTGTCTATACTCCTCCAGAGTCAATAAGCTATATTATAAAAGTTCCAGAAGTGGTGGCGTCATTATATATTTATGAGTAGCCTGATTTTACCATCCAGGATGTAAGAACTGTAAACATATTTGTTAACATCAATGTGCGTTACTCCTCTCCTCCTCTGTTAACTGGATGAGCATTTGCTGCTGTGAGAGCAGACTCTTCCAGTTCTGTGGGAGTGATATCAATTCAGTTATTACAGCCTAAAACGTTACCAGTTATTACCAATCATTACGGTGAGAGTTTATCAGCAAAAGTTACAATGGTGACATTGAACTCGTGTTACAATGGTAGCAGCAGTGACAGATAGTCATGATATAACACGAGCTGCCTACACACGCCCACACACGCCCACACACCACGTTTGTTAAACCAAGCCTGGAGTATGCAGCTCCAGCATGGAGACCATATCTCATCATGCATAAAACTAAATTGGAAAATGTTCAGAGGTTTGCCACCAGACTAGTGCCCGAACAGAGGGGCATAAGTTATGAGGAGAAACTATGGGAATTAAACCTCATGTCCCTGGAATACAGGAGAGTTGGGGGGGACATGATCACCACATACAAGATTCTCAAAGGAATTGATAGGGTAGATAAAGACAGGCTATTTAACACAAGGGGCACACACACTAGGGGCCACGGGTGGAAATTGAGTGCCCAAATGAACCATAAAGACATTAGAAATAATTTGGTTTGTGTCAGAGTAGTTAATAAATGAAATAGATAAGGAAGTGATGTGGTGGAGGCAGACTCCATACACAGTTCCATGTGTACATATATGATAGAGCCCAGTAGGCTCAGGAACCTGTACACCTGGGGACCAAAGGCCGAAGTTAAACCACTGTAAGCACAACTAGGTGAGTACAAGTAGATGAGTACACACACACACACACACGCCCTCCCCCCCCCTCTCTCTCTCTCTCTCTCTCTCTCTCTCTCTCTCTCTCTCTCTCTCTCTCTCTCTCTCTCTCTCTCTCTCTCTCTCTCTCTCTCTCTCTCTCTCTCTCTCTCTCTCTCTCTCTCTCTTTCTCTCTCTCTCTCTCTCTCTCTCTCTCTCTCTCTCTCTCTCTCTCTCTCTCTCTCTCTTTCTCTCTCTCTCTCTCTCTCTCTCTCTCTCTCTCTCTCTCCCTCTCTCTCTCTCCCTCTCTCTCCCTCTCTCTCCCTCTCTCTTCCTCTCTCTCTCTCTCTCTCTCTCTCTCTCTCTCTCTCTCTCTCTCTCTCTCTCTCTCTCTCTCTCTCTCTCTCTCTCTCTCTCTCTCTCTCTCTCTCTCTCCTCTCTCTCTCTCTCTCTCTCTCTCTCTCTCTCTCTCTCTCTCTCTCTCTCTCTCCTCTCTCTCTCTCTCTCTCTCTCTCTCTCTCTCGCTCTCCCCTTCCTGACAAACCCTATCACAACATAGCAAGAAAAGAAACAAACATGGCAGGGAGACATGCCAACGGCACAAGAAAACGTCAGAGTGACCAAATGAAGAAGATGTTCGGTCACTAGGAAGATGTATGAAATGATTTGATGCATGATTTCATGCATCAGTAGGTAGATGCATGAAATGAGGAATGTAATAAGCAACCTGCATAGCGAGCTCGTAGCTCACAGTATAATGAGCTTTGAGTACCTGATAAAACAAGCAGTAATCTCCCCCCCCCAAAAAAAAGGAAGTGATAACAAGCGGCTGGCGTATCGATATCTCCATTGATATTTGTATCCAAGACGGATTCTTGCCATTACTGATTCTCTCCTGCGGCCACCTCCTCTTCGTTCATACTGATTGGGATTTGCAGCAGCAAGCATTTTGTACCAGCGTACAGACTCACTGATTTGTTCTTCTATCCTCCTTTCCTTAGTTACCTTGTCACGAGGATTTTGCCTGATAATACCTCTAATTTGTAGAAGAGTCCTGGGTATGAAGTATTCAATATGGTCTCCTTGAGCAGCCAGCACATCTGCTCCTTAATCTCCTCAGATTCCAACATAGGAAGGGATCCACATAAATTTGACGACTCTTCCCTGACTGGTTAGCATTCTCACAATTCTCTTGATTTCAGCGATTATCGGAAGATTTTCTACCCGATTTTTACTAAGGCTTTGTAGTGCTGCTTATGAATTAGTGCAGATCACTGCACCATTAGTGTTTCGTTCAAGGAATCTTTACGCATAACAATGGCAGTTAGTTCTGCTTGCGTTGAAGAGGCCTACTTCTCAACACGTGTTTTTCTTCATTTCCGCGTTGAAAGGCATTATTTCTAATTACAGTGTATGCTGCACCAGCCCTGCCATTGACAGGATTAGATGACCCACCAATGTAAATTTGATGTAATTCATCTCCGGCTTCTATATATAAATTTCCTCAGATACCTGTGCCTCATTCCTTGTGGCATCATGTTGGACTTTTTCATTGTCATATAATAGATGATAATCCTGCATGGGTCATCCTCCCAGGGCTTAATCTTCAATCAATCAATCAATCATTCATCGCCCACGTACAAAACAACCGGCATTGGAATGTTAGTAATATCTATCATGAAAACCACATAGTTAGAACACAAATTAGCAAGAAAGATTAAAATACTGTAGATGCAATCAGAGGTATAAGCAGCGAGGAGACAGTTGGCCTCAGACACACCACAAGAGCCCGTGCTCTACAAGACACTCCAACAGAGCTCTGAGAGACAGCAATGATCACCAGGAAATGCTCCTAGAGCAGAACCCTTAACTGTTCAGGATTCTCAAGCCTTTGAAGCCGCCACGTCTTTGCCACTCGGATCAGACTTCACGTGTCTGAAGCTCCAACACATCACACGTATGCTAAACCCAACAGTTGACAACGGCCAACATAACCCTCTGAGAAGATCCACCAGGGCTGTGAGGTGGGCGCGAACCTTCGACCCCTGCATTGGCAGTCGCGTACCCTACCATATGTCTCACTGACGGCGTTCCTCAGACTATTTTCGCAGCAGCGCTCTGTACTTAAAAAAAGAGAAAGAAGGGCAAATGAGGCCTGTTGGTTTTGGCAACACCCTCCGACGCCTCGTAAGTAAGTAAGTAATTATCAAAAGAAGGCACCAAACCGGGAAGGCTATGTAGCACCATCCCGACGCCTCGTAGCTAAGGTTAAATAGTCAGATTAGTCAGCTTGGCAGCAGCCGCCGTGCTAAATCATATCCAGCTTGGGTTTGATACTCTCCCTTCCCCTTCCCACTAGGTTTTGTGCTGCCAAATTTTCTTCATTATTTTAACAAGCATCGGAGCCATATTATACCCTCAAAGGGACCACTTGTATAATTTTCTAATGCTATTGGAGACTTGAAAGCCAAAACAAATGTAATAACGAGTGAATTTGGTCAACTTGATAACTGGTCAAGTAAAGGTGTATAAGAGTCACTGTCTAAGGCTGCATGGATGTGAACTATGGGGCCTACGAGATGCTGATTTTGGTAATATAAATTGCGAATGGAGATATTCAACACGTATCTTAGAAAGGCCATCTTCGCAATCACTGCAGTTTTCTGCCTGATGTCCTGATGTTCACATATACCCTTAAAAAAAAAATACAGAAACGAATAATATACTTTTGTTTGAAAAGAATAACCCATCCAGAAAACACAATCAGATATTTTTTCAATCATTTATAACTACCTACTCTAACATTTCCACGAATATCATCTTGATTGTTAGAGCATCTAACTTCAAATGCGTTGCATATAATCGAGAACTAGGACTAAATTATATGCTAAATCAACTAGTCCGCAGAGAGAGAGAGCAGGGAGACCCCCACCTAGCTGAATAACAGAAATCATTAAAGAATTACTATTACAAAGAGATGGTCTATTAACATACATATTAATGAAGTGAGATCTTTGCCACATGAGCTGTGGCCAGAGTGATTTTGATCAGGATAAGACCCTAAAACAATCACCCTATTTCAGGTTTGAATTTCACAGTGTAAAATATTTTGTTCCTGACTAGTGAGATTTTTTCACTTCTTATGCTTCGAAAGTTTAGAAAATGGGTATTAATCACCTCAAACGTTCCCCGCATACGTCTTAATAGGAAGACGTTTTGAGGGTACCTGAAGGCTGCTGACTCCATACCTAGAGCCGCGACACATTGTTTCAAAAGTCAGCAGCCTTCAGAGACCTTCAAGACGTCTGCCCTTAGCTGTCTGAGACAAAGATCAAAACGAAGTTTGAGAGGAAGGAAAAAACCAATTGTTATTCAGTATGATAAGTTTATATTAGTTACCTTGTATATTGTTTCTTCATTATTATTTTTTTTTGTGCCACAGTAAGCTACACAGCTCTGTCCCACTCTAATGGTAAGCTTTTAGCTTTTTCTATGGCCATAACTTCTGTTCACTCGAGTCTCAAGTGTAACTCTAAATCACTGGGAAATTAAGTTTGTAAATTTAAATATGAATCAGAAGTGGCTGCCATTATACATTTTATTTCACACAAGATATCCATAATCAAGATATCAATTAACATCAGCAACGTCCGATTCAGATTTACATTTACAAACTAATTTCCCAGTGATAGAGAGATTTATGTGTGAAGTTTGTTGCTTGGTTTAAAGCCACATTACATGCAACTTCACTTTCAGATCAGAAACCATTAGTTCAAATTATCTTTGGTGACTCTCCGTCACCTTACCTGCTTGACATCTCAGGAGAGATCTCCCATCTTAACTATAAGAGATTTCTTGCCACTATCTCTAATCATAACTATCAGAGATTTCTTGCTACTATCTCTAATCTTAACTATCAGAGATTTCTTGCTACTCTCTCTAATCTTAACTATCAGAGATTTCTTGCTACTATCTCTAATCTTAAATATAAGACGCCTCTGATGACTATTCCTCATCTTACCTACGCAAAATCTTCGACCAAAAATTATTTCTTAATTAAAGAAGCTTAGCCAAGTCTGGAAGCACAAAGCTAGCTATACTAAGCTCGGAGCTCAGCTTATACAATAGCGAATAAGACTTAACACTGCGTCTGGAAGCTGAAGCCAGCCAATATACAGTCACATGATGCTTCATAAATAAAATAACGTTCTAATAATATGAATTAATAAAATTAAAATCTAATAGCATCATCAGAGTATATTAACATAATAAATAGACGTCTATATAGCATGTGTATTATAATTACAGAGAAAATTAATTTGATCCAAGGGAGGGGGGGTAACCTGGGGGTGCTTCCAGGTACATATTTGGGCGAACCCAAGTACCCAGGGGCTTAAGGCATGCGCTTGAGAGTTCACAGGTTCGATCCTCCCCCATCCCAAACCCCAACACCTGGTTCCAACTGATTTTCACCTTGATACATCACGTTAATGTGATTTCCTTGTGCATTATAATAATTAGACTGAATGATTAATCTGAATAGTGTTACCTAAATATTAGATATTTAGCTGAGTAGTGTTTCGTGTGTTTCGTGTGTTACGTGTGTTGCGTGTGTTGCGTGTGTTGCGTGTGTTGCGTGTGTTTCGTGTGTTTCGTGTGTTTCGTGTGTTTCGTGTGTTGCGTGTGTTTCGTGTGTTTCGTGTGTTGCGTGTGTTTCGTGTGTTTCGTGTGTTGCGTGTGTTGCGTGTGTTGCGTGTGTTTCGTGTGTTTCGTGTGTTGCGTGTGTTTCGTGTGTTTCGTGTGTTTCGTGTGTTTCGTGCTACGAGCTTTACGAAGGAGACGGTAAGCGGGTCCTTCATGGGAGATCAAGACTTTTTACGTGTGAAGGTTATTACACTTCTATACCTGGGGGTGGATATTGACCGGGGTCACTACAGACGTGTGTCTGGAACTGATTCTAACATGATGTGTTTAGATCATGTGACACAAGGTCTCAGGCCATTGGCATTCGTCATGGCATTAAAATGGCACGCCATGCCTGAGGGCGGAGGCCTGGTCGAGGACCGGGCCGCGGGGACACTAAAGCCCCGAAATCATCTCAAGAAAACCTCAAGATATAACTAGCACATTCTAACTACGATATTGGGCTTGGGAAGCCGAGTCTCAGAGGCTTGACTTTAAAAATAACTACTAAGTTCGCACGTGAAAAAATATATAACACTTTAAACCACAAAACTATACAAGTCTATTTAAATAATATACACTGGTAACATGTTATATCACAGAGTATATGATAAATTCTGATATATACTGGGCTGTAACATACCACATATTCATATTCAACCAATAAACATTTTTGACCAAACAACACACGAACGAGAAAGACAATACAACATGCAACAAAGCAGGTTCACCTGTCAAGCAGCTGGCGCAGGCTGACCTACCAGGCAGCTGAGGCAGGCTGACTTAGCAGGCAGACCTACCAAGTAGCTGAGGCAGGCTGACTTAACAGGCAGTTGAGGCAGCCTGACCCAGCAAGCAGTTGAGGCAGGCTGATCTACCAAGCAGTTGAGGCAGGCTGATCTACCAAGCAGTTGAGGCAGGCTGATCTACCAAGCAGTTGAGGCAGGCTGACCTTCCAGGCAGTTGAGGCAGGCTGACCTTCCAGGACTCAGCACCTAGGTGTTGACACTATCAGTCAACACTAGCCTCCAGAACCCACCGTCACTCAACACTAACCTCTAGACAACACCATCAGTCAACACCAGCCACCAGACAACAACATCAGTCAACACCAGCCTCCAGACAACACCACCAGTCAACACCAGCCACCAGACAACACCACCAGACAACACCAGCCACCATACAACACCACCAGTCAACACCAGCCACCAGACAACACCACCAGTCAACACCAGCCTCCAGACAACACCACCAGACAACACCAGCCACCATACAACACCACCAGTCAACACCAGCCACCAGACAACACCACCAGTCAACACCAGCCTCCAGACAACACCACCAGTCAACACCAGCCACCAGACAACACCAGCCTCCAGATAACACCACCAGTCAACACTAACCTCTAGACAACACCACCAGTCAACACCAGCCACCAGACAACACCAGCCTCCAGACAACACCATCAGTCAACACCAGCCCCCAGACAACACCACCAGTCAACACCAGCCCCCAGACAACACCACCAGACAACACCAGCCTCCAGACAACACCACCAGTCAACACCAGCCCCCAGACAACACCACCAGACAACACCAGCCCCAAGAAAACACCACCAGACAACACCAGCCCCCAGACAACACCACCAGTCAACACCAGCCCCCAGACAACACCACCAGTCAACACCAGCCCCCAGACAACACCACCAGTCAACACCAGCCCCCAGACAACACCACCAGACAACACCAGCCCCCAGACAACACCACCAGACAACACCAGCCTCCAGACAACACCACCAGACAACACCAGCCCCCAGACAACACCACCAGACAACACCAGCCTCCAGACAACACCACCAGTCAACACCAGCCTCCAGACAACACCACCAGTCAACACCAGCCCCCAGACAACACCACCAGTCAACACCAGCCACCAGACAACATCATCAGTCAACACTAGCCTCCAGACAACACCACCAGTCAACACCAGCCCCCAGACAACACCACCAGTCAACACCAGCCACCAGACAACACCACCAGTCAACACCAGCCCCCAGACAACACCACCAGTCAACACCAGCCTCCAGACAACACCACCAGTCAACACCAGCCTCCAGACAACACCATCAGTCAACACCAGCCTCCAGACAACACCACCAGTCAACACCAGCCTCCAGACAACACCACCAGACAACACCAGCCACCAGACAACACCACCAGTCAACACCAGCCTCCAGACAACACCATCAGTCAACACCAGCCTCCAGACAACACCACCAGTCAACACCAGCCTCCAGACAACACCACCAGTCAACACCAGCCACCAGACAACACCACCAGTCAACACCAGCCCCCAGACAACACCAGCCTCCAGACAACACCACCAGTCAACACCAGCCTCCAGACAACACCACCAGTCAACACCAGCCCCCAGACAACACCACCAGACAACACCAGCCTCCAGACAACACCACCAGACAACACCAGCCTCCAGACAACACCACCAGTCAACACCAGCCTCCAGACAACACCACCAGTCAACACCAGCCTCCAGACAACACCATCAGTCAACACCAGCCTCCAGACAACACCACCAGTCAACACCAGCCTCCAGACAACACCACCAGTCAACACCAGCCTCCAGACAACACCATCAGTCAACACCAACCTCCAGACAACACCACCAGTCAACACCAGCCCCCAGACAACACCATCAGTCAACACCAGCCTCCAGACAACACCATCAGTCAACACCAACCTCCAGACAACACCACCAGTCAACACCAGCCTCCAGACAACACCACCAGTCAACACCAGCCCCCAGACAACACCACCAGTCAACACCAGCCACCAGACAACACCACCAGTCAACACCAGCCCCCAGACAACACCATCAGTCAACACCAGCCTTCAGACAACACCATCAGTCAACACCAACCTCCAGACAACACCACCAGTCAACACCAGCCCCCAGACAACACCACCAGTCAACACCAGCCTCCAGACAACACCATCAGTCAACACCAGCCTCCAGACAACACCATCAGTCAACACCAGCCTCCAGACATCACCATCAGTCAACACCAACCACCAGACAACACCACCAGTCAACACCAGCCACCAGACAACACCACCAGACAACACCAGCCTCCAGACAACACCACCAGACAACACCAGCCTCCAGACAACACCACCAGTCAACACCAGCCTCCAGACAACACCACCAATCAACACCAGCCCCCAGACAACACCACCAGTCAACACCAGCCACCAGACAACACCAGCCTCCAGACAACACCACCAGTCAACACCAGCCTCCAGACAACACCACCAGTCAACACCAGCCACCAGACAACACCACCAATCAACACCAGCCTCCAGACAACACCATCAGTCAACACCAGCCTCCAGACAACACCATCAGTCAACACCAACCTTCAGACATCACCATCAGTCAACACCAGCCACCAGACATCACCATCAGTCAACACCAACCTCCAGACATCACCATCAGTCAACACCAGCCACCAGACAACACCATCAGTCAACACCAGCCTCCAGACATCACCATCAGTCAACACTAACCTCCAGACAACACCACCAGTCAACACCAGCCTCCAGACAACACCACCAGTCAACACCAGCCTCCAGACAACACCACCAGTCAACACCAGCCTCCAGACAACACCACCAGTCAACACCAGCCACCAGACAACACCACCAGTCAACACCAGCCCCCAGACAACACCACCAGTCAACACCAGCCTCCAGACAACACCACCAGTCAACACCAGCCTCCAGACAACACCAGCAGTCAACACCAGCCTCCAGACAAAACTGTATGAACAAGTGGCCACAATTATCATCATTACCTTTGCTGTGGCTTGACTGTAAAATATTTCACAAAGGCTTTCAACGAACTGACAGTGATGCACACGTGAATTTTTCAGGTTTGTTTCCAGACCTGTCAAGACTTAAGTTGCATTTTTTTCTGTTCTGAACTCATCTCGCAAGAATTTTATTTTTGATATTAACAATAGAATGGATAATGAACTGAAATAAAGAAAGAAGAGGTTTTTCAGGAAATATTATAGGCTACTTGAGATATAATGATGAAGTCTGTTTTAAGAATGAGAAATTATAGTTTATTCTTCAATGTCGTAGGAAATATTGGATGAGGTAAAGGCTTAGGTGTTGCACAAGCAGGTTTGACAACCAGGCCACGAAGGCCTTCCAGAACAAGGAAAGCTTGAAGCTTCATCATCTCGTTACTGTTCCAGCTTATAGTCCTACGTGGGAGCCACGGAAGTCACTATATCCTCCCTGGCTGGTCCAGGTCACTATATCCTCCCTGGCTGGTCCAGGTCACTATATCCTCCCCTGGCTGGTCCAGGTCACTATATCCTCCCTGGCTGGCCCAGGTCATCATATCCTCCCTGGCTGGTCCAGGTCACCATATCCTCCCTGGCTGGTCCCCGTCACTATATCCTCCTTGGCTGGTCCAGGTCACCATATCCTCCCTGGCTGGTCCAGGTCACTATATCCTCCCTGGCTGGTCCAGGTCACCATATCCTCCCTGGCTGGTCCAGGTCACTATATCCTCCCTGGCTGGTCCAGGTCATCATATCCTCCCTGGCTGGTCCAGGTCACTATATCCTCCCTGGCTGGTCCAGGTCACTATATCCTCCCCTGGCTGGTCCAGGTCACTATATCCTCCCTGGCTGGTCCAGGTCATCATATCCTCCCTGGCTGGTCCAGGTCACTATATCCTCCCTGGCTGGTCCAGGTCACTATATCCTCCCTGGCTGGTCCAGGTCACCATATCCTCTCTGGCTGGTCCAGGTCACCATATCCTCCCTAGCTGGTCCAGGTCACTATATCCTCCCTGGCTGGTCCAGGTCACTATATCCTCCCCTGGCTGGTCCAGGTCACTATATCCTCCCTGGCTGGTCCAGGTCATCATATCCTCCCTGGCTGGTCCAGGTCACTATATCCTTCCCTGGCTGGTCCAGGTCACTATATCCTCCCCTGGCTGGTCCAGGTCACTATATCCTCCCTGGCTGCTCCAGGTCATCATATCCTCCCTGGCTGGTCCAGGTCACTAGATCCTCCCTGGCTGGTCCAGGTCACTAGATCCTCCCTGGCTGGTCCAGGTCACTATATCCTCCCTGGCTGGTCCAGGTCACTATATCCTCCCCTGGCTGGTCCAGGTCACTATATCCTCCCTGGCTGGTCCTGGTCACCATATCCTCCCTGGCTGGTCCTGGTCACTATATCCTCCTTGGCTGGTCCAGGTCACCATATCCTCCCTGGCTGGTCCAGGTCACTATATCCTCCTTGGCTGGTCCAGGTCACCATATCCTCCCTGGCTGGTCCAGGTCACTATATCCTCCCTGGCTGGTCCAGGTCACCATATCCTCCCTGGCTGGTCCAGGTCACTATATCCTCCCTGCCTGGTCCAAGTCACCATATCCTCCCTGGCTGTTCCAGGTCACTATATCCTCCCTGGCTGGTCCTGGTCACTATATCCTCCCTGGCTGGTCCAGGTCACTATATCCTCCCTGGCTGGTCCAGGTCACCATATCCTCCCTGGCTGGTCCAGGTCACTATATCCACCCTGGCTGGTCCTGGTCACTATATCCTCCCTGGCTGGTCCAGGTCACCATATCCTCCCTGGCTGGTCCTGGTCACCATATCCTCCCTGGCTGGTCCAGGTCACCATATCCTCCCTGGCTGGTCCTGGTCACCATATCCTCCCTGGCTGGTCCTGGTCACCATATCCTCCCTGGCTGGTCCAGGTCACCATATCCTCCCTGGCTGGTCCTGGTCACCATATCCTCCCTGGCTGGTCCAGGTCACCATATCCTCCCTGGCTGGTCCAGGTCACCATATCCTCCCTGGCTGGTCCTGGTCACCATATCCTCCCTGGCTGGTCCAGGTCACCATATCCTCCCTGGCTGGTCCTGGTCACCATATCCTCCCTGGCTGGTCCAGGTAACCATATCCTCCCTGGCTGGTCCAGGTCACCATATCCTCCCTGGCTGGTCCAGGTAACCATATCCTCCCTGGCTGGTCCAGGTCACCATATCCTCCCTGCCATATATGATGTCTAATCTATATAAATAAAAATGGAAATGTTCGTTTGTGCATAACCGAACTCAAAAGTTCGAAAGTTCAAAAGCTCGAAAGTTCTTTACCGATTGCTTTAAAATTTTCACACAACGTTCCATTCGCCTCCGAGCAAGTTTTTATATACATACTATATACATGTCACGTCTGTGACGGTAAAAAACATTAAAAAAAACTTAGTTTTTCATGTGAGGTAATTTTTCAAAACCTCTTTACCGATTGCTTTGAAATTTTGACACAACGTTGCATTCGAATAGACGCGTGTTTTTATATACCTACTATTTACATGCGTCACCTATGACAGGTAGAATTTTTTTTCTTGTTTGCTAAGCCTTGAATTGTTTTTTTAATTTGCCTTGAATTTTTTTCTTGTTTGCTAAGTTCTTGAATTACTAAGCCATAGCAACACATGGCCGGGTACAGCTAGTCTACATAAATACAAATGTAAATGTTCATTTGTTCATAATTGCTAATCTCTGAAAAATTTACTTTGAAATTTTCATGCAACGTTCCATTTGCATCCGAGCGGGTTTTTTATATACCTACTATATAGGTGTCACGTCTGTTACAGGTAAAAAAAAAAACATGTTTTTTTAAACTGTGTTTTTCATTTTCATTTTTATGTGAGGGGAAATTTCCAAAACCTCTTTACAGATTGCTTTGAAATTTTGACAGAATGTTGCATTCGAATACGCACGTGTTTTTATATACTGTCTATATAGATGCCACACCTGTGACAGGTAAAAACATGTTTTCTTTAAACAGTGCTACCCATTGGACGTAAAAGCAATATACACTATACTAAATATTTTACGATTACATTTCAGTGTTTCTGATTGCATTGTTAAATTGAATTTTCATAAATTTCGAATAATTTTCATTTTGATTTAATTACCTCATGTGACCTTGCGTTGGAATTAAGCTGTGTCGTATACCATGCCATTCATTTCCAGAGTATAGTTCTTTTTATTGTTTTTATTTCGTTTTGTTACTGTTCTTCTTATTTTTCAGTGATGGGAACATCAGATCAATTGAGAATGCATCGGATGGGAGAGTGGGGAATGGTGGTGAGGACTAGGGGATGAGAGAATGGGGAATGGTGGGATGGACAAGGAAACTGGGAGGGGTGAACAGTGGGGAGACGAGGGAACCGGAGAGTGGAGGATGGTGGGGAGGACGAGGGAATGGGGAATGGGGGATGGTGTAGATAAGGGGGGGATGGGGGGGGGGTGGAATGGTGGGGAGGACGAGGGGACGGAGAAGAGCTGCTGTAACTCTGCAATGCCCACGCGTTGCTGAGTCACAGCAACACGAGGCCGAGTACAGCTAGTTATAGATAAAAATAGATAATTATGACCAGGACAATTGGAGATAAACATTGAACCACTTAAGTGGCCGGGTATCAATGTGTGCGCAAGTTGACCTTGACCCTGACCCCTGACCTGTGACCCCATCTTAAATAAAAAATGAGGTCACAATGAACGTTGCAGTGTGCAGTTCAGTTACCTTGCATCTGACCTAAATTGTCTCTGTGAAATGCTTCAATCTTCGTTATGCTCTATTATAAAGGTAAACAAAAAATATATATTTTTTCGTTGAAATCGTTTATACAGACCCACTGAACACTGGGTCACCCACTGAAACATTTTTTTGTAATGATGTTTCCTTGAGCATTGTTTACTTGAACACTATTTGATCGCTACTTTCTTGAACATTTCAGTGTCAAGTTCTTGAGGTATCGTCTGTAGTCAACTCAGATCAGCTGAGTGGTATCAATCGGTATTGCTGGTTGTTTATAGCAATGACTCTTGTCCTATTTCTTCATCATATCAAATTTTAAAATACTGAGTATTGTTTGCTTCCACAACCTGTTCCTTAAGTTTATGCAATTTCCCCACTACTCGCACGGTAAAAAAAAACTTCCTAACATCTCTGTAACTCACTTAATTTTCCAGCTTCCACCCATGTCCCTTTGTTCTGTTAGTATTCAGAATGAACATTTCGTCTATTTCTACTCTGTCAATCCCCTTAAGTATTTTATATGTTCCTATCATATCCCCCCTATCCTTCCTTTTTTTCTAGTGTCGTCACGTTCAGTTCCTTCAGTCGCTCTTCATACCCCATCCCTCGTAACTCTGGGACAAGCCTCGTCCCAAGCTTCTGAACCTTTTCCAGTTTTCTTATATGCTGCTTCAGATGGGGATTCCATGATGGGGCGGCATACTCTAGGACTGGCCTCACGTAGGCAGTATAAAGCGCCATAAATGCCTCCTTACATAGGTTTCTGAATGATGTTCTAACTTTTGCCAGTGTAGAGTACGCTGCTGTCGTTATCCTATTTATATGTGCCTCAGGAGATACATTAGGTGTTACGTCCACACCCAGGTCTCTTTCTCGCGTCGTCACAGGTAGGCAGTTCCCCTTCATTGTGTACTGTCCCTTTGGTCTCCTATCTCCTAGTCCCATTTCCATAACTTTACATTTGCTCATGTTGAATTCCAGTAGCCATTTCCCTGACCATCTCTGCAGCTTGTGTAAGTCCTCTTGGAGAATCCTACATCGTTATTTGTCACAATTCGACTCATTAATCTCACGTCATCCGCGAACAACGACTTATAGGACTCTACGCCTGTAGACATGTCATTTACGTAAATTGGAAATAGAACTGGTCCCAGCACCGATCCTTGAGGTACTCCTCTCGTTACTGTTCGCCAGTCCGACTTCTCGCCCCTTGAGTGTTACTCTCTGGCTCCTTCCTGGTAGGTAGGTCCTTAACCAAGCTAGGGCTTTTCTGCTTACTCCTACCTGCCTCTCAAGTCCGAATAGCAGTCAACTGAATCAGAGGCTTTTTGGTAGTCCAGATACATACAGTTTGCCCATCCTTCCCTGTTCTTCCCTCCTCCCCCCTCCCCTGTGTGAGTGTGTATATGTCTGTGTGTGCGCGTGTGTGTGTGTGTGTGTGTGTATTCACCTAGTTGTGCTTGCGGGGGTTGAGCTCTGCTCTTTCAGCCCGCCTATCAACTGTCACTCAATCAACTGTTACTAACTGCTAACTATTTTTTTTCAGACACACACACACACACCCAGGAAGCAGCCTGTAACAGCTAACTCTCAGGTACCTATTTACTGCTAGGTAACAGGGACATCATTGAGAAGGAAACTCTACACATCAGTTTTCGCCGGCGGCCGGGATCGAACCCGGACCCAGGGATTACGAGTCCCAAGCGAATATATATATATATATATATATATATATATATATATATATATATATATATATATATATATATATATATATATGTGTGTGTGTGTGTGTGTGTGTGTGTATATCACGAAAATAAACACGTGATTAAGAATGTGACAATGTCAGACCACGGAGGAAAATGAAACAGGAATTTCCTTAAGTACTTTCGTATATTAAATACATCTTCAGAAGGAATTAAATACATCTTCATTCCTTCTGAAGATGTATTTAATATACGAAAAAGTACTTAAGGAAATTCCTGTTTCATTTTCCTCCGTGGTCTGACATTGTCATATATATATATATATATATATATATATATATATATATATATATATATATATATATATATATATATATATATATATATATATATATATGTCGTACCTAGTAGCCAGAACGCACTTCTCAGCCTACTATGCAAGGCCCGATTTGCCTAATAAGCCAAGTTTTCCTGAATTAATATATTTTCTCTAATTTTTTTCTTATGAAATGATAAAGCTACCCATTTCATTATGTATGAGGTCAATTTTTTTTTATTGGAGTTAAAATTAACGCAGATATATGACCGAACCTAACGAACCCTACCTAACCTAACCTAACCAATCTTTATAGGTTAGGTTCGGTTAGGTAGCAAAAAAAGGTAGGTTAGGTTAGGTTAGGTAGGTTAGGTAGTCGAAAAACAATTAGTTCATGAAAACTTGGCTTATTAGGCAAATCGGGCCTTGAATAGTAAGCTGAGAAGTGCGTTCTCGCTACTAGGTACGACATATATATATATATATATATATATATATATATATATATATATATATATATATATATATATATATATATATATATTGTACCTAGTAGAAAGAAAGCACTACTCGGCCTAGTATGCAAGGCCCGATAGTAACAGGTAGAGTGACTTTCGTTATTTCGAACTTTTTTTTAATTTGGTTTATTTGAATTAATGTTATTGTATTATAAAGAATATGAATTACTGACAGTTTTGATAGGTTAGGTTATATTAGGTTAGGTTTGGTTAAGTTAGGTTAGATTAGGTTAGGTTTGTTCATATATCTAAGTTAGTTTAACTCAAATTAAAAAAAATACATATTAATAAAACCATATATAATGCAATGTAAAGCTTTATAATTCCATAAGAATATATTGAGAAAAATATTTAATTTCAGGAAAACTCGGTTTATTAGGCAAATCGGGCCCTTCATACTAGACCAAATAGTGTATACCAGGAGATAGAGGTTCTATCCATCCTGCCATGAGCAGCCTTAATAGGAAAAGATTCCAGAAGCATCTATCAGCTGCCCGGCTGAAATTGTCGACTTTCCCCGTGACTGCTACCGAAGCTCAGATAAATATCACTCGCTTAGCCCTCAGAAAAAAACATTAGTGAAGGTTTTCCTGGAGCGTTTTGTGTTTGATGTGTACAAACTCTCCACCCTCCCCCCCCCCTTCCACACCCCGTCCACACCCCCCCCCTCCATACCCCCTCCACACACCCCCCCCTTCCACTATCCCTCCATCCCCATCCACTCCCGATCCACCTTCAACCAGCAGCGCTGAGCGCCGCGATGTCGTGGCAATTGCTGGAGATGGAGCCTCTTTGTTCCTGGTGATTGTTGGCATCGGGAAGTGGACGGGAATGTGATTGGAATCTTTAGATGGTCTTGATTTGTTGGATGGTTTGCTGCTTGGTTCGTTAGCTGGTGTTTGTTTAGAGACGGGGTTAAGGCGTCTTGCACACTCACATGGACACACACACACACATACACTCAAATACACACACACACACTAATATATATATATATATATATATATATATATATATATATATATATATATATATATATATATATATATATATATATATATATATATATATATATATATATATATATATTCGTATATTTTGGTAGCAGTCTTTCTTGTAAACATATGTTGTCAAATATGACCGAAAAGGTGAGATTAATAATTCTAACACGAATTTTCTCAATATTTCTTATGTTTTTCTTCACTGTCGAGGATAATTGAAATATCAGCTCTCCAAAATTCATTTTTATTTATGGTCTGACGTCTAGAAGCGTTTCGTAAGGGCTTCTGACATTCTCGTTTTCTGTGTCCGCTTGTTTGTGTTCTACCTGTGCTAAAGTGTTTTGCGTTTGTGCACCCTGTCAATTTCCCTGAGAATTTTGTAGGTGGTTATCATGTCTTCCCTTACTCTTCTGTTTTCCAGGGACGTGGGGTCAGATCCTTTAGCCTTTCCTCGTAGCTCATACCTCTAAGTTCCGGGATGAGTCCGGTAACATACCGTTGAATCTACTCTAGATTTAGCGGTATATGTATGTAATTACTGAAGTGTAGTTACAGGATGAGAGCTACGCTCGTGGTGTCCCGTCTTCCCAGCACTCTTTGTCATATAATGCTTTAAAACTACTGACGGATTTGGCCTCCATCACCTTCTCACTTAACTTGTTCTAACCGTCTATCTTGAGGTTATCTTGAGATGATTTCGGGGCTTTTTTTAGTGTCCCGCGGCCCGGTTCTCGACCAGGCCTCCACCCCCAGGAAGCAGCCCGTGACAGCTGACTAACACCCAGGTACCTATTTTACTGCTAGGTAACAGGGGCATAGGGTGAAAGAAACTTTGCCCATTGTTTCTCGCCGGTGCCCGGGATCGAACCCGGGACCACAGGATCACAAGTCCAGCTTGCTGTCCGCTCGGCCGACCGGTTCTGTCTACCACTCTGCGAAAGTGAATTTTCTTATATTTCTTCGGCATCTTTGTTTAATTAGTTTAAATCTATGACCTCTTGTTCTTAAAGTTCCAGGTCTCAGGAAATCTTTCCAATCGATCTTATCAATTCCTGTTACTATTTTGTACGTAGTGATCATATCACCTCTTTTTCTTCTATCTTCTAGTTTCGGCATAGCTAATGCCTCTAACCTCACCTCATAGCTCTTGCCCTTCAGTTCTGGGAGCCACTTAGTAGCATGTCTTTGCACCTTTTCCAGTTTGTTGATGTGCTTCGTAAGATATGGGCACCACACAACCGCTGCATATTTTAGCTTTGGCCTAACAAAAGTCGTGAACAATTTCTTTAGTATTATGCCATCCATGTATTTAAAAGCAATTCTGAAGTTAGAAAGCGTGACATAGGCTCCATGCACAATATTCTTTATGTGGTCCTCAGGTGATAGTTTTCTATCTAGAACCACCCCTAGATCTCTTTCTTAATCAGAATTCTTTAAAGAATTCTCACATAATTTATAGGTTGTGTGGGGTCTATGTTCACCTATTCCACACTCCATAACATGGCATTTATTCACATTAAATTCCATTTGCCAAGTGATGCTCCATATAATTATTTTGTCCAGGTCATCTTGAAGGGAATGACAATCATCTATGTTTCTTATCCTTCCTATTATCTTAGCATCATCAGCAAACATGTTCACATAATTCTGTATTCCAACTGGTAGATCATTCATGTAAACAATGAACATCACCGGTGCAAGAACTGAACCCTGTGGTACTCCACTTGTGACATTTCTCCAGTCCGATACATTGCCTCTGATCACTGCCCTCATTTTTCTATCAGTCAGAAATTTTTTCATCCATGTTAGAAGCCATTCTAACCACCAGTTAGAAGCCTGTCACCCCTACAATGTTTTCCAGTTTCCAGAACAACCTCTATGTGGAACTCTGTCGAAAGCCTCGTTTAGGTCCAGATAAATGCAGTCAACCCCACCATCTCTTTCCTGTAAAATCTCTGTTGCTCGATCATAGAAACTGAGTAAATTCGATACACGGGATCTTCAAGATCGAAAACCATACTGTCTGTCTGATATTATATCATTTCTCTCTAGGTGTTCTACCCATTTAGTTTTTTATTATTTTGTTCCAATATTTTGACTATTACACTTGTCAATGATACAGGTCTGTCATTGAGGGGGTCTTCCCTGTTTCCACTTTTTTAGATTGGAACTATGTTAGCCTTTTTCCACACTTCTGCTACGACTCCTGTACACAGGGATGCCTGAAAGATCAGGTGAAGTGGAATGCTGAGCTCAGGTGCACATTCTCTCAGAACCCATAGCGAAACTCCATCTGGACCAACTGCTTTGTTCTTACTTAGTTCCTTTAGCATTTTTTCCACTTCATCTCTAGACACCTCTATGTGCTCTATGTTGTTCTCTGGAATTCTTATTGTGTCTGGTTCTCTGAAGATTTAATTTTGTACAAACACACTTTGGAACTTTTCGTTTAATGTTTCACACATTTCCTTTTCATTTTCCGTGAATCTGTTCCCCATTTTCATCCTCTGGATATTATCCTTTACCTGCAATTTGTTGTTTATGAATTTGTAGAATAGGCCCGGTTTTGTTTTACATTTATCCGCTATCCCGTTTTCAAAATTTCTTTCTGGCTTTCTCCTTACTGCCGTATAGAGAAAGATGCGATGTTTCTCGCATCTTTGTATTGCTGGTATGTTTGCCCTCTTCCTATATTGATTCCATTTTTGTGTCTTTTGGTCTCTGGCCCTCTCACAATTTCTGTTGAACCAATTCTGTTTTCTGGCCTTGCATCTTTGATTTGGTATGAAAGTTTGTGCGCCTTCATCGTATATTTTGCAAAATTTGGCATACATTTCATTTACTTTCCTGCCAAGCAACAAGTCTGTCCAGTTACACTCATTAAATTTTTTTTCGAAGTTCTCCATAGTGACCTTTCTTAAAATCGAGGCTATCAACTGTGTCAATGTCCCCATTTTCTTCAAGATGATATCTTAAAGCATATTTAATATCTAACAGGATGTGATCACTCACGCGTGTGTGTGTGTGTGTGTGTTAGAGATAAATATATGTAGTAGACATAATAGACGAAAAATAGATTGGTTAGAAAGTTTTACAGGAGATGGGTGGGCTGAGGCCGCCACGGGGGCTAGGGGAAAGAGGTTAGTCTGTCTGACTCAAGTGACTTACTAGCGTCTATCGGTCCCTAAGGTGCGGATTACGTCATGCCCACCGCCACAGGTCTATGCTTCCACCACCTGGGTGCAACTGATCGCCCTGGGAACCCTCCAGTCGAACCACGGGAGAACTGCTACCAGTAATTCCGACCTTGCCCCATGGAAGAGTGAAGGAAGACTCAGATTTACTTTCAACAGCTCTCTCTTTGAGTCTTGCCCGCCGTAACAAAGGGATCACAAGTCCCTCGTCCACACCTGTATCTCAACTATTCATAAGGTCGCCAGCTGGATTTATAGTTCTGCACCCCAACAGTGTAGTTCAGTGGATACACTCTATGTTGCCTGATAGCGTTATGTGTCGCTACTCTAACAGTGTTAAAACAGGATTGCTAGCCTAGGGTACGTTTCCATAAATATCTGTGTTGCTCCAACTCTGCCAGCCACTAGGATACTTTCACATGGAATATACTGTTCATATATAATGCTATAGTATCACTCATATATGCTCATAGAGATATATGGAGGCGCAAATAAACACGCCAGTAAAATATATGAAATTTACTAGCGAAAAAACTAGATTGAACACATATATAGAATAGTACATGAATGGATATATGGAATAAATGATCTGGAGAACGTCGACAGCTCTCCTCTTGCCACCTCCGGCAACTCCGTCAGCTGGCCAGATTTAAATGGGGAACTCATACCCTCTCGAGGGGGGCAGCTCCGTCAGCATCAGCCGCCACCTCACCAACTGCCACGTCGTCCTCACACTGTCTTCTTCAAACAGTTGTAAATACTGGCTGTCCTACAGCCTATCCTAATACTAATATAATAATAAATATGCTACTGTCATATATATATATATATATATATATATATATATATATATATATATATATATATATATATATATATATATATATATATCCTGGCCTATCTAGTCTAGTCAGCAAGGGGTAATGGGAGGGAAATATGAACTACCTTAATCGCTCCTGTCCACGACTCTGGTCCTCCAATGGTGTGAGGTTCTCACGGATCCCGGTCGCTCCTCGGCGATCCAGTAGCAAGTTGCAAGGCCTCAGGTGTCGTGAAGAAATCGCGTTGTCACCGTACCACTCCCTAGGGTTCAGAATTTCCTATAACTTGTCCAACCAGTGGTCATTGAGCCTGTCACTGTATACACACACGTTCCTTCAACGAGACATTCTCTCCTGGATCCGGAAACGGTGTCTTCCCTCCAACGTCTCAGCAGATGTGATCCAATCACTGCAGCACTGCTCGTCGTACCAAGCTAGACTCACGGGCGCCAGTCTTGCCCTCCCGAGTCGTCGCCGACTAATATCCACAAGTCCTTAACACTTCTTTGCCCACTAAACTTGGATTCTTCTTGCTCTCCAGGAGCACAGTATCTTCAGCATTAATGGTAGACTGCGATTGCTGCTTAAAATCCACTGAGCGAGGCTCCTAGAGCCTCCAACCTCGAGAGCTCTTTGATGCATGTCTGCTCGTGTCCAAAGTCAGCTCAGCTTTGCAGCGACGCCCCCGCCAGCTACCTGGTGACGTCACGGCGGGTCCTGATTGGTCAGCCACGTCACGAACCCTCGGCCAGCCAATCCCCAGCCGGCTGGCGTCGCCCACAAAATGGCGGATTTGTAGGCAGGGGTAGCCATTTTGTATGTACCAGGGGTGCGATCCTACCCCCTTACCTACAAACTTATCAACACAAATTTCTCCCTTTAGAGATATCCAATTCGGCCGCCACATATACCAAAAGACTCCCTGCATCTCAGGGAACCTGCAGGGTTAGTGGATATGACTCTTAACACTGGAATTGAGGAGAAATAGGAGAGGGCAACGTAACAAAAGCCGGGGTCCAAGAGCTAATAACTCGATTCTGCAGGCAGAAATAGTAAAGCAAATAGTAAATACACACGCCTACATGAAAAAATATAATATTAAAGCACATTTAGGTACCTTAGTTCAGAATCCTAAGAAAAACTGTTTTATATAAAACGATCCCCCTCCCTCATGGCCGTGTCGGAATCCGACACACAGATAATAACATAGTCTCCCCTTTAGTATTCCCTTAAGGATAGAGCAGGATAGAGAATGGGTGATCCTGTGACGTCAGAGACTACGTCGTATATTTACATCAACTAGTACTGTTTATATAACAGTCTTGTATCTAAATTTAACAATAAAGTACTCAATAAGACTGAATATAATTACTAACACCAAAATATAGCTTGACCCCCCTTGTTAATGTAAATTTAAGTTCAGAAGTGGAACCAACAGTACTTGGGGGCCGGCGTCACTTAGCTCTACAACAACAAAGAGTGTGCTCCAGAAGTGTTGTGATATTAGTCAACTTGGATAGACTCGCAGGGCCTCGTAGCCTGGTGGATAGCGCGCAGGACTCGTAATTCTGTGGCGCGGGTTCGATTCCCGCACGAGGCAGAAACAAATGGGCAAAGTTTCTTTCACCTTGAATGCCCCTGTTACCTAGCAGTAAATAGGTACCTGGGAGTTAGTCAGCTGTCACGGGCTGCTTCCTGGGGGTGGAGGCCTGGTCGACGACCGGGCCGCGGGGACACTAAAGCCCTGAAATCATCTCAAGAAGCTGTATGCCAGAACTTGTAATCTCCACGGCCGCCATTACGTGGCACAAAGAGGCACAGGGCCACACCCATATTGATGCTACAATTACACAGCCTTAGCAGGCCCCTTCAACAGGATCAGCTAAGCCCCCTTTTGTTATAGTAGTATTAGTATTCATAATTAGTAATTATTACTAGTAGATTAGACCACCATATGTGGTATGATAATTATATTAATAAGGTAAACAATTTGTGGTTTAAGAATGAGCCATTTTAAAGTGGTTTAAGCTACAAATTGTCCCTCCAACTGTGTGAGATAATTTCAGGCAGTTTAATCAAGTAAATACAGTCCACTCAATTAATTCTTACTTACTAAGAAAATAAATAATATAAACTATCTTATTAAAGTCAATTTAAAAAAGAGAATAGCTGCCTGGAGTTTTCCCCACAGGCCGAGTTGGTAGGGTGACGGACTTATAACCCAACGATCGACGGTTCGAGTCTCCCACCAAGGTATGCACAGTGTGTTCCAGTGTCTCCTTTGGGAGCATCATGTGTTGTTCAGGGCTTCACAATGAACCAAGATGTATGGGAAGAGCACACTGCCTATGAGCAACTGTTCACAGTTATCGGCGCCCAAGAGCGTCTTGGAGCGATCACGTACTTCGCATAGGCAACACTAAGGTCTCTCGTTGTAAGGATAAGGACCGGAAAGGTCTCTCGTTGTAAGAATAAGGACCGGAAAGGTCTCTCGTTGTAAGAAGAAGGACCGGAAAGGTCTCTCGTTGTAAGAATAAGGACCGGAAAGGTCTCTCGTTGTAAGGATAAGGACCGGAAAGGTCTCTCGTTGTAAGGATAAGGACCGGAAAGGTCTCTCGTTGTAAGAATAAGGACCGGAAAGGTCTGCCGTTGTAAGGATAAGGACCGGAATGGTCTGCCGTTGTAAGGATAAGGACCGGAAAGGTCTCTCGTTGTAAGGATAAGGAACGGAAAGGTCTCCCGTTGTAAGAATAAGGAACGGAATGGTCTCCCGTTGTAAGAAGAAGGACCGGAAAGAGGAAAGCAAGACTACCGCCAGTAGATGGGTGCTGGGAGCCCTCAAGAACAGGAAGCATCTCCCACGCCAAGCTCCTCCCTCCCACGCCAAGCTCCTCCCAGTGACACACACAACCTACCTTCCCTCCCAAGTGTGTTATCTCTTACTTGAGAACAGAGTTACTAACTCACTACCCCACTTGTGTCAGCAGTTCATTCCAATAAACCATCCTCTTAAAATCCCATTTTCTCCTTCTCTTCCACACACTATCTCCTATTTGTCCCTCTCTCACTTTATCTACCCCCCCACCTCTCTCTCGTTGTGAGGCAGTGGATTACCAGCTAGCTTTTAAACTGTGTTGGAGTGCAGGCAGTCATTTTGTACTCTCACATGAGTGCACAAGAATGCACTCTAGTTTCTCTCTAGTGCACTCTAGTAGTCTTTTCTTGTTGGGTGTCTATGAGGAGCAGACCTGGCCTGTTCACTAAGACTACGGAGACCGCCGTAGCCTTTCTATGCAAGGAATTACAGCCATTTGTATAGAATTAACATTTATGTGTATGGAGACAGAGAGAAGAGCGGGAGGAACTTGTGACCAGGAGAGCCAATGGTTTCCCTCGCTTGTGTAAACATTGGCTGTAGGCCGTGACGTCACTTGGACATCACGTGACCCGAGGAAGACCTAAGACTGGTCAAGGCACGCTGGCCGATGCCACGCACTTCTCTGTCATCCAGTCGATAGTTAATGAAAAGTCAACCCAAGAAACTTAAGCACAGAATGCAGAAATATGAGTCCTCACTTTAGACAGCCTTCTCATTCAAACTCTCTCCTCGTTCACTCAGAACTCAATACAGCTGTTGATTGACGTTCTGCTCCAGACTCTCCACACATGGTTTTAACATCACGTGGAGTAAGAGGGCACCAGGTGGTGGATGGCGTCTGGGGTCACCCGCACGCTTGGTAACACCAGGTGGTGGAGCAACCCGTCCTCTTAAAAATAACGTCACTTTTGGCTAGTATGCGCGATATGGCTAAATTTGGACGTAATTTGAAATGAAATCGACTCACAAAAGTGACGTTCTGTTCCGTTTTCTATTTGAGTCGTCCGCCTTACGCGCAGAGGTTATAAGAGGACACTTTAAATTCACGTTTTTCATAACGTTTTGAAACTTTATGAGAATTTCCTGCCCACCTAACCTATCAGAGGACCCTTAACTTACTGTTGTTGAAAAAAGAAATCCCAAATTTATTTTAATTTTTTGTTCATTTTCCAATTACGTCCAAATTCGGCCATACGGGCAAACGGCCAAAAGCGACGTTCTTTTTAAGAGGACAGGTTGGGTGGAGACAGGTGGGCACACTGGGTGAACACACGTCGTAGGCGACACACGGATGTGACCACGTGTTACTGAACACGGGGTGATGGCTCGATTTCAGCGGGAATCACACTATGTCAACAGAAGTGGCGGTAATTCACTTAATTACTTCAGGAGGATTCACAAACACTGGGAAACCTTTCCATACTCCCTCCTAGTCAAGTATCATAGCCATATGTAGACGGATGACTACGGATGCTGACGATGATCACGGATCTTAACAATGCAATCTCGTTCCTCCTGGGAGATCACGTGGTGGTACACTGTTTTACTATCTCGAATCGCAATCAATCTTCCACACTCGCGCCAATTGGATTCTGACAGCAATTCACGGTAGCGGGAATCAGTACGGATTGATGAGATGAATAATAAAGCCACGATAACGGGGATTGGTACTATTGGCCGAGAGTACATTCTTTCACGTCCTACTAGAGCAGTCACGGGGTACAGAAGGCCAGCTCCAGAACAAGCTGGGCGAATGGGCCCACCTTCCCCCCCCCTTGTACTTCAAAACACCAATCAGAGAAGAGCGCGGCATCGGCCAGCGTGCCTTGACCAGTCTAAGGCCTTCCTCGGGTCACGTGATGACCAAGTGACGTCACGGCCTACAGCCAAGGTTTACACAAGCGAGGGAAACCATTGGCTCTCCCGGTCACAAGTTCCTCCCGCTCCTCTCTCTGTCTCCATACACATAAATGTTAATTCTATACAAATGGCTGTAATTCCTTGCATAGAAAGGCTACGGCGGTCTCCGTAGTCTTAGTGAACAGTCCAGGTCTGCTCCTCATAGAAACCAACCAAGAAAAGACTACTAGAGTGCACTAGAGTGCATTCTTGTGCACTCATGTGAGAGTACAAAATGACTGCCTGCATTCCAACACACAGTTCAAAAGCTAGCTGGTAATCCACCTCCTCACTTCGAGAGAGGGGGTAGATAAAGTGAGAGGTGTTGGATGTTGAGAGAAACTGAATGTTGTCCCATAGCACCTGTGTTGACGTGAGGAAAGCGTAGTCGAGGAAACGCATAAGTTAGGGACAACTGTAATTGTGTTTCTAGTTGTGTATGTAATACACATTTATTACACCCGGTGGTAGGAGTTTAACACTGTGTTGGGCTGTGGTTTGGGTCAATATTTAATACCGTTCTGTTTATAGATTTCCATGTGAATGTTTTGTTCATTGCCGGAGAAATCAGTGATTCCAGAGAGGTAAGGGATAAATTGTTGTGATACCCTGATTTATTAATTATGTTTATTAGTTATTATCTGTGTTATTATTAATTATGAGTGTTGTGATTTGTTGTTCAGTGTTATTGGTTAATACTGAGAAGTGTAGCCTAGTGTTACCGTGTTCCGATTGTCTGTGCGACTTGGAATTTATGTGATTTTTAGTTGGCAAGTTAAAGTTTAAGTGACGGTTAATTAAGACATCATTAACATAATCAAGTGTAGTGATATTCGTCTTTGGTAAGCTGTTTGTGAGTATTTCATAAATATTGAATGGTTTGTTCGGTAGGTTCGAAGGTGTAGATTCGAATCTCAATTTAGCCTTATGAACCTGGATTGATACACAAAGTATTAAACCAATATTTTTTGTTTCAATTTCTGAACAAAAATAAAATAAAATTAATTAAAAAATCGCAATACACAATCACTTGTATAGTAAAGGATTTTTTTTTTAAATTAATAAAAATTTCTACATATAATACAAATCTGTTGAAAAAAACACAAAATTAACCAAAAAATCCATTCATATCGGCTGACCCTTTATGGTCAACTCATCAAATAACTGGCAAATTAACGACCCTTCGCGGGCTAATGACGCTTTGCGGTCAACTAATCCCACTATTGGTCAATTAATGAGCCTTTGCGGTCACGTGACTCCCCGCATGGGAATGTGGCAGCGGTCACCTTCCCGTCTACTGTCCCTAGCTGAAGGCACTGTCATCCACAGTAACTATATCTAACTATCTATAAAGTAGGTATAAGGTAGCTGAATATAAATATAAAGGTTACTATATTCTTTAGTAACTATAGATATTCCTATCCATAGTAGTATGTAGATACCAGTCCATATTAGCTAAGATAGTGCTCTCCACAGTAGCTATTGAAACTCGTATCCATAGAAGTTATAGATACTATCTTCTTTACGAAGAGTGTCACGGTTTTACATAATCTGTAGCACAATGATGAGTGCAATAGATAGACAGACAAAGAATAGACATACAGACAGGTAGACAGACAGACAGATGAATAGAATGTGAGATGTAATTTCAGACAGATAAACAGACTGTACAGAGAGAGGGGGGAGAGAGAGAGAGAGAGAGAGAGAGAGAGAGAGAGAGAGAGAGAGAGAGAGAGAGAGAGAGAGAGAGAGAGAGAGAGAGAGAGAGAGAGAGACAGAGAGAGAGAGAGAGAGCGAGAGAGAGAGAGAGAGAGAGAGAGAGAGAGAGAGAGAGAGAGAGAGAGAGAGAGAGAGAGAGAGAGAGAGAGAGAGAGAGAGAGAGAGAGAGAGAGAGAGAGAGAGAGAGAGAGAGAGAGAGAGAGAGAGAGAGAGAGAGATGAGAGCTCACCACCCACGTGCATTCATCCCCCGCGAGTCCACTTAAGCCTCAGCCTCGCTCTGTATCCCGCAGGAACGTCGACCTAAACAACACCGAATTATCGGCGTTCAGAACATCGACTTAGCACAGTCTGGGGAGGACCTGATGGACCGGCGACGAGTACTCAGGTCAGGAGGACTGTAACCTTCACCATCACGGTGGTCTGAGTGGCTGAGGGTCTGATGGTGATTACCCTTTGTCTGACGTTAAATTAGGAAGAGGTGGTAGTGGTGTTGATGATGGGTGATGAGTTAGCGTGAGTGATGAGGTGGGCGATGAGGAAGACCGCGTGAGGATGATTAGGTTAGCGTGAGGGATGTTGGTTGAGAAGGGGGGGGGGGGTAACTGTCAGAAGCAAGCGCCAAGCCATTACGGCTTTATAGCACTTGGGAAGGGATCAGGATAAGGATTTGGGATGGGACGGGGGGAAGGAATGGTGCCCAACCACTTGTGGACGCTCGGGGATTGAACGCCGACCTGTATTGAGGGGATAGATGATGCTGAGATAATCTTCATGAGTGTGGGTGTTGTGAAGATCACCGTGACGGGATAGATGATGTTGAGATGATCTTCATGATGGGACATCTGATGCTTTGATGATCTCCATGATGGGACAACTGATGCTGAGATGATCTTCGTGATGGGACATCTGATGCTGAGATGATCTTCATGATGGGACATCTGATGCTTTGATGATCTCCATGATGGGACAACTGATGCTGAGATGATCTTCGTGATGGGACATCTGATGCTGAGATGATCTTCATGATGGGACATCTGATGCTTTGATGATCTCCATGATGGGACAACTGATGCTGAGATGATCTTCGTGATGGGACATCTGATGCTGAGATGATCTTCATGATGGGACATCTGATGCTTTGATGATCTCCATGATGGGACAACTGATGCTGAGATGATCTTCGTGATGGGACATTTGATGCTGTGATGCTCTTCATTAAGAGCCTGGAGATGAAGAGCTAATTGTGATGAATAGGGTAGTTCATATCCAGGTCGATACCAGTAAGGCTGAGTTCATCAGTGGTTGAAACGTTGAAAGACAGGTGAGAGGAATTTGGATAGATGACAATAGCAGTTGAGGTGGACAGTGGAAGGGTGATAGAGCGATGCAGCAGAAGAGATGCAACGGAAGAGATACAACAGGAGAGATGCAACAGAAGAGATACAACAGGAGAGATGCAACAGAAGAGGTGCAACGGAAGAGATACAACAGGAGAGATGCAACGGAAGAGATACAACAGGAGAGATGCAACAGAAGAGATGCAACAGAAGAGATACAACAGAAGAGATGCAACAGAAGAGATGCAACAGAAGAGATTATATATATATATATATATATATATATATATATATATATATATATATATATATATATATATATATTATATATATATATTATATATATATATATATATACATATATATAAATACATATATATATATATATATATATATATATATATATATATATATATATATATACATATATATATATATATATATATATATATATATATATATATATATATATATATATATATATATATATATATATATATATGTGTGTATATCACGAAAATAAACACGTGATTAAGAATGTGACAATGTCAGACCACGGAGGAAAAATGAAACAGGAATTTCCTTAAGTACTTTCGTATATTAATACATCTTCAGAAGGTCATTTTACAAATAATTTACGTTATATAGAAATTGCAAAGAATATCAGGGGATTTAATTACAAGTAATTAACAAGGAATTCAACAACACCACATATTTGAAGCCACAGCAGTGGTGTATTTGAAGTAAATAATGCAGATTCTTTATGGAAGTCGAACATTGGTACCAACATTTAATATATAGTGCTTACATGAGATGGAGTATTTGTGAATCTCTTTTGAAATGTATTCAGGGTATTTCATTGAGTAGTATCATTTGGTAAGCTCATTTATAGGCTTGATGCTCATTAAAGGAAATGTAATTTTGTTTCGCTGCTGGGAAAGGAATTTGCTAACAATTTTAAAATCTTTGCCTAGAGGAATATTAGACAATGCCAAATTTTTAATTTTTCTCACTTTCAGTTTTTTTACTCTTTAATTACACTAAAAACATATTATAAATTTGTTTCTTGTTATTCTTCTTTTGGGTTATATTAAGGTAATTATTAGAAGAAAGGTAATTTATAAGCAATTATTACACAATTATTTTTAGTCTGGGTATGATTTATGTCGCTGGGAACCTTTTAATTTCTTTGTATCCTTTCTCAAATATGACCAAAACTGCCTGAAATGTTTTAGACAGATTGCACTAATCAACTCTGTATTGTGATGAGTTCATTAGTACAATCTGTTTATTCATTACACACATCATATCATACCCCCCTGATAACTCCCTTTCCCTCGGACCATCGGGGATCGAACACAGGTCTGCAAGAAGAAGGGAGATCGTCGCTGAACCAAGAAAAGCGCCCCTCCGAGGAAATGGGCTGTGTTTTACGTACATTCCATGAGACAGGTTCCTGCTTACCCGATTGACGAATCTGCTCACACAAGCGGGTACCCTGGAAACACAGACCGAAACTGTCTCTACTTTCCGCTTGTTACAACTTGTAATAAAGTTGTTACATCTTGGCTTAACGTGTTTATGACGTATTAGAACGTTGTTACAACTTGCTATGTTGGTTGTTATAACTGGTTAGGAGGTGTTAAAACGTGTTCGAACGTTGTACCAACGTCGTAGTTTCGGTGTGTGTTTGGCGGGTAGGACACACACTAATCTCTCCCGTCAGTAGATCCCAGTAACTGTCAGGTCGTTCTGGCGTCGGAACGACCTCCAGCTTTTGCCAGGTCGTTCTCTTTCCTATCACTGATGGTTCAACAGTTACAGATTGTATTTTGGGCGCACAGTGAAGTGGTTTTGTTTTGTTTGGCTGTAATATAAACAGGGGGTTTGGGGGGTGCATGGAGACAGCCGTCCTCCAAACAAAGATCCAAAAGTGATTCCATGCACCCGCCAAACCCCCTGTTTATGAATGAAAAACGGTTTACACACGACTCACAAATGATTTCGTTCAAACACTTCTGGAACAAGTGCATCACAGACGAATTTTGTTCGAACCACAACGCTGTAAATGCTTCACCCACGTACTACAAATACAAATAATCACCAACAGAACCTAAACATCTAACCTAACCTATGCCTGTATATGCACAATAAGGTAATATATTATAATATTAATTTATATTTGGAAAAATTCGCGTTTTGAATGAACAGCGTGTAAAAATTTAAGAAGGCGTCTGTGGGGTCGACCGCTGGATGTAATGGATTTGAGTCGAGGACAGTTTGGCATGGAATCACTTTTGGGTCTTTGTTTGCAGGACCGGCTGAAAAGTTGAATTCATGTTTCAAAACGATACAAAACCAACCTGTCCTCGACTCAAGTCCATTACATCCAGCGGTCGACCCCACAGACGCATTCATAAATTTTAATATGCTGTTCATTCAAAACGGGAATTTTCTCAAGTATAAATTAATATTATAATATATTAGCATATTGTGCATAAATAGGCATAGGTTAGGTTAGGTGTTTAGGTTCTGTTGGCGATTATTTGTATTTGTAGTACGTGAGTGAAGCATTTATAGCGTTGTGATTCAGACAAAATTCGTCAGTGAAACACTTGTTCCGGATATGTTCGAACGTCAGCAGTTGTGAGTCGTGTGTAAACCGCTTTTCATTCATAAACAGGGGGTTTGGCGGGTGCATGGAATCACTTTTGGATCTTTGTTTGCAGGACCGGCTGAAAAGTTGAATTCATGTTTCAAAACGATACAAAACATGGTTTCTTTGTGTTTCATTCACTTCGAACATCGCAGACTCGGACTTGTGCCTCAAAAGTACGAAGAGAAGTAATTTTACTTATATGCAAGACCTTAGGTTAAGAATGAAGATTGTATTAATTATTTATCTAAAATTATGAAAATAATTCACACAAATATATCACAAAATTTAACTCGCTTTGGTTATTGCCAAATGCGTGCATGGCTTCCAAACTAAAACAAATATATATTATTTATCTATCTATAATGGTCGTCTCCGTTTACTCTTGCTGTTTCAAAAAGTTCATATATACAACATCTAACAGTTTGGCTCTCCATGTCTCAACATACATACATGACGGATACATAGGGACCCAGTGGGGCCTTATGCATCCAGTCATTTACTCTGTGAATTAAATCCACAGTTATTTCAATCCTAGCTACCCCCCCTCCCCTCCTTATCGTTGAGGTTCTCCCCTCCTTATCGTTGAGGTTCTCCCCTCCTTATCGTTGAGGTTCTTGTTGCTATTACCTTTCGATAACTATCATTGTGTTGATAATATTATTTATAAGGTCATATGCTTATTGGAAGACAATAAGTCACTGCCACCGCTATCTTCATGTCTCAAAATGTTACGGTATCGACACAGTTGCTGGACTGGGAAGTGGCGATTTCGGCGCCCTCTATGTACCTGCACTCCCACTCTCCCCTGGAAACACAAACTAAAACTGTCTCTATCTTCCGCTTGTTACAACTTGTAATAAAGTTGTTACATCTTGGCTTAACGTATTTATGACGTGTTAGAACGTTGCTACAACTTGCTATATTGGTTGTTATAACTGGTTAGGAGGTGTTAAAACTTGTTCGAACGTTGTACCATCGTCGTAGTTTTGGTGTGTGTTTGGCGGGTCAAATACTAGGCGAGAAGCAGACAACGCCATCTGTTGGCGGTGGTGTTGTGTCGGTGAAAGGTTCCTGTTTCATACCTCAGTTAGGAGGTGAGGTCGATGATGATGATGACCTCTGGTGGGTGACGTAACGACATCAACGCCATCTAGATTGTGCAAGCAATTATAATTTCAGTTCCCTGGTGGAATGGTGTTATCCTAAGGTCACACAGTATACTGTCTGTCTAGCTAATGACGTTTATGTTCACAGAAGTGACGTGAGGCAACCTGTCCTCGACTCAAGTCCATTACATTCAGCGGTCGACCCCACAGACGCATTCATAAATTTTAACTTGCTGTTCATTCAAAACGGGAATTTTCTCAAGTATAAATTAATATTATAATATATTAGCATATTGTGTATATATAGGCATAGGTTAGGTTAGGTTAGGTGTTTAGGTTCTGTTGGCGATTATTTGTATTTGTAGTACGTGGGTGAAGCATTTATAGCGTTGTGATTCGAACAAAATTCGTCAGTGAAGCACTTGTTCCGGATATGTTCGAACGTCAGCAGTTGTGAGTCGTGTGTAAACCGCTTTTCATTCATAAACAGGGGGTTTGGCGGGTGCATGGAATCACTTTTGGATCTTTGTTTGGAGGACGGGCTGCGTGAGGAGGCGATTGCGCTGAGGAGGGAGGTTCACCTTGGGCAAGTTCACCAGGGGCCAGATTCACGAAAGCACTTACGCAAGCACTTACGAACGAGTACATCTTTCCTCAATCTTTGACGGCTTTGGTTACATTTATTAAACAGTTTACAAGCATGAAAACCTCCCATTCAACTGTTGTTATTGTTATAAACAGCCTCCTGGTGCTTCGGAGCTCATTAACTGTTTAATAATTGGAAATAAAGCCGCCAAAGATTGAGAAAAGATGTACTCGTTCGCAAGTGCTTGCGTAAGTGCTTTCGTGAATCTGGCCCCAGAACTCTTGACTTGGTCCTGTGAGAGGACAAAGTGACCTCCATCGGTATTAGCAGTGTGTTTACTAGTTGTGTTTTTGCGGGGGTTGAGCTTTGCTCTTTCGGCCCGCCTCTCAACTGTCAATCAACTGTTTACTAACTACTACTTTTTCCCACACCACACACACACACACCCCAGGAAGCAGCCCGTGACAGCTGACTAACTCCCAGGTACCTATTTGCTGCTAGGTAACAGGGGCACTTAGGGTGAAAGAAACTTTGCCCATTGCAGTGTGTCAGCTGCTGGATTTATTCAGTGTTGTATGGACCGACGTACCCGGGATTTGGCCAAGAAGTGTTACGTGACGACAGTAACACGTCTGTTGAGAAGTGTGACTAGTGTATTGCTGGAGACTTCTGCCAGAGTGTTAGCCACCCTTGTACGTGATTATTTGAGACCCATCTTTGGAAACACAAACCGAAACTGTCTCTATTTTCCGCTTGTTACAACTTGCAATAAAGTTGTTCCATCTTGGCTTAACGTGTTTATGACGTATTAGAACGTTGTTACAACTTGTTATATTGGTTGTTATAACTGGTTAGGAGATTTTAAAACTTGTTCGAACGTTGTACCAACGTCGTATTTTCGATGTGTTTGGCGGGCTGTCAGCGTTTTGCTTAAACCCTCTGCGAGCGTATTTCTGGACAGCGGATGTGGGGTATTGGGACATCGTGACGATATGGTGTGTAGACTGGCCCATGTTGAGGAAGATGAACTCGCCGGCGATTGCCATTAAGTGTGGACTTGCCGAGACTTGATGAACACTGCCGATTTATTGAGTGTCCTGAGTGAAAGCGACACAGTGTAAATATGTGTAGTAATACTTAGAGATATAATATATATATTGGGGAAGGTGATAATATATTGGTGAAGGTGTAATTGTGTATTGTTTAGCTCCCCTTTATTCTTTGCACTACTACTTGCCACAGCCAGTTCTTAAACTTACCATCGACTTGTGGGTAGGATCTAGACGAGGAGGTTATAAGACACGCAAACAGGAAGAACCCGATTACTGGGTCAAGTTGGCCTTAACAGTTGATACTCCTAGTTAGCACTCATTATGATAGGATACCACTAATAATTTCATTTCCTCAAAGATCCCTATCTTTCCTTATTATATGACATCGTTATGGAAAGACATTTCCAATAACACTTATCAGTTTTGTTTTTGTGACTGCAATAATGTATGACTGCTCTTGTCACATTTTCTTTAATACAATTTTCTTCTTTTTTGTATTTCCAACTGCTTTTACGAACATAATTGTAATATTTCCCACATTAGCTTGGCTGCTTTGGTTTCTTCCAGGGTGTATTTGGTTCCAGCTTTTTCTTGGCAAATTCAAATAGAGGAAGGAAGCATTTGTTGGTCAAGACACTCCTGCCCGCTTCTGTGGGTCGGTACTTCTAGAAGTGCCGATCATTTCACCTCTATAGGGCAGTTTAACCCATTATTTTGTTGTGCTGAGCTCTCTTGCCTGCCATTCTGTTCTTGTGCTCTGCTTCCATTGCTTTTTGGTCATGTTGAGGTACTCGTTTTTCTTTCCTGATTTTTATTTGCTTCTTGTCTATCCTCTTTTGACACATGTATTCCGTATGGTAAGTTCCTCTGTCCCTCACTTTCCACTTTTCAGCCGGAATATATTTCGCTGGAGTAGTGTTCTAAAAGATTACTTGCACTGGTCAATTTAATTTCTCCCTTTTCGTAACATACCAGGACTACAGTAATGCTGAATTTTCCTGCTTGCCTCTCAAGCCTGGTTGGAAAGCGGGCAAAGTGCTTGCTGGCCGGTAATCTTTCTAGTGCCTTTCTCTTCTGTGTTTATTTCTTGACTGTAAACAATTCTTAATTTTCGTAAAATTCGTAATATTATAGCATGTAATCTCTTTACAGCACCCTTCTCTACTCCTTTGCCACGTCTATCTCTCTCTGGCTTCAACAGATTATCGATTATCACTGATATCTTCTTCTCTTGGTCCTGCCTCGCACACTTCACCACCTGCGGGCTTTTAGTAGCAACTATTGCTTTTGTTTTAAGAGCTTCTTTCCATTTTAGACTTTAGCTACATCGGTAAATGTTTTTGGGGGTCTGGTCTTTTTCTCCACTTATCAGCCCCACTCTCAATGTTTTTATTCCGTCTTTCGTTGTCACTTTGGTCCTCTTTGTTGTCTTCCCTTCCTCTTCCACTGATTTCATCCTTTTCTTAATCACATGTGCATTTTCCTCTTTTTTTGCGATTTATTTTTCTTAAGTCCTGTACCTCCTTCAATGTAGCTACTCGGAGTTCATCACTTTTAACAAAGGTTGCTTTTAAGTATACATAATTCTTGAAACTTTCCTTATTAAGACTACTCATGTGCCAGTCAATAGAGCTTCACACACTTGGGAGTCCACTATTCGAGCCTCATACAGCCCAGGTAAATGGAATGGATTGCTTATAAGTCCTCAGTGACCTTCTATAGCCCTTACGTCTCCTCTTTCTTTCCCTTTCATGAATTTCTTACTTTCCTCCTGTCCTGCTTGTGGGTTTTCTCCTCTTCCACATCCCTTGTTAGTGTTACTACGTTTTTTCATTCAACTTTGTTATGAAATTAATATATTTAGCTGCTCCTCTTTGAGTCTCCAATGATGGTAAAATATTCCACAGTGCTGTGTTTATGTTCTTCGGACAGTTCCATTTCCTTATTATTCATTGTTCCATCTTTGTCGCTTGTATCTTCCCTATTCATATTTTTTTTTCCAATTACTCTCTCAAGTCTATCTTACATCTTGTTTTCTTCCATCAGGTATTTCTTGCGTTACCACTACACTGTAGCAGTCTATCCTCAGGGATGACCGGTCTATCCTTAGCATCTATCCTCAGGGATGACCGGCCTATCCTTAGCATCTATCCTCAGGGATGACCGGTCTATCCTTAGTATCTATCCTCAGGGATGACCGGTCTATCCTTAGTATCTACCCTCAGGGATGACCGGCCTATCCTTAGTATCTACCCTCAGGGATGACCGGCCTATCCTTAGTATCTACCCTCAGGGATGACCGGCCTCTCCTTAGCATCTATCCTCAGGGATGACCGGCCTCTCCTTAGCATCTACTCTCAGGGATGACCGGTCTATCCTTAGTATCTACCCTCAGGGATGACCGGCCTATCCTTAGCATCTACCCTCAGGGATGACCGGCCTATCCTTAGCATCTACCCTCAGGGATGACCGGCCTATCCTTAGCATCTATCCTCAGGGATGACCGGCCTATCCTTAGCATATATCCTCAGGGATGACCGGCCTATCCTTAGCATCTATCCTCAGGGATGACCGGCCTATCCTTAGCATCTACCCTCAGGGATGACCGGCCTATCCTTAGCATCTATCCTCAGGGATGACCGGCCTATCCTTAGCATATATCCTCAGGGATGACCGGCCTATCCTTAGCATCTACCCTCAGGTGTGACCGGCCTATCCTTAGCATCTATCCTCAGGGATGACCGGCCTATCCTTAGCATCTACCCTCAGGGATGACCGGCCAGCTAGCTTGCACTAACTCGTACATCCCAGATGTTTTAACTCGAGTTGATAACGTCTGAGTCGTTAATGAGTGACAGGAAGTCTTGAGCTGCTTCTTGGCTGCTGTGCTGTGCTTCTGCCCTCAGTGATCATGTCTTATAAGGTGAGGGGAGGCAGTGATCATGTCTTGTGAGGGGAGGCAGTGATCATGTCTTATAAGGTGAGGGGAGGCAGTGATCATGTCTTATAAGGTGAGGGAAGGCAGTGATCATGTCTTATAAGGTGAGGGAAGGCAGTGATCATGTCTTATAAGGTGAGGGGAGGCAGTGACCAGGTCTTATAAGGTGAGGGGAGGCAGTGATCATGTCTTATAAGGTGAGGGGAGGCAGTGATCATGTCTTATAAGGTGAGGGGAGGCAGTGATCATGTCTTATAAGGTGAGGGGAGGCAGTGATCATGTCTTATAAGGTGAGGGGAGGCAGTGATCATGTCTTATAAGGTGAAGGAAGGCAGTGATCATGTCTTATAAGGTGAGGGGAGGCAGTGATCATGTCTTATAAGGTGAGGGGAGGCAGTGATCATGTCTTATAAAGTGAGGGGGAGGCAGTGACCATGTCTTATAAGGTGAGGGGAGGCAGTGATCATGTCTTATAAGGTGAGGGGAGGCAGTGATCATGTCTTATTAGGTGAGGGGAGGCAGTGATCATGTCTTATAAGGTGAGGGGAGGCAGTGATCATGTCTTATAAGGTGAGGGGAGGCAGTGACCATGTCTTATAAGCTGAGGGGAGGCAGTGACCATGTCATATAAGGTGAGGGGAGGCAGTGACCATGTCTTATAAGGTGAGGGGAGGCAGTGACCATGTCTTATAAGGTGAGGGGAGGCAGTGATCATGTCTTATAAGGTGAGGGGAGGCAGTGATCATGTCTTATAAGGTGAGGGGGGGCAGTGATCATGTCTTATAAGGTGAAGGAAGGCAGTGATCATGTCTTATAAGGTGAGGGGAGGCAGTGATCATGTCTTATAAGGTGAGGGGAGGCAGTGATCATGTCTTATAAAGTGAGGGAAGGCAGTGATCATGTCTTATAAAGTGAGGGGAGGCAGTGATCATGTCTTATAAGGTGAGGGGAGGCAGTGATCATGTCTTATAAGGTGAGGGGAGGCAGTGATCATGTCTTATAAGGTGAGGGGAGGCAGTGATCATGTCTTATAAGGTGAGGGGAGGCAGTGATCATGTCTTATAAGGTGAGGGGAGGCAGTGATCATGTCTTATAAGGATCATGTCAGCCAATGTATGTTTTTCCCTTACAATGAACTATTTTCCCCACTATCTTTATTGCCTTGTTTATTTCATTAATTTTTGGGTGAAATTGCAGTGGCATAGTGGTGTGACTGCGGGGGGGGGGGGGGGGGGGTAATCAGTACGGGTGAGGCTGGTGAGGGGATGGGTGGCAAGCAGTGAAGTGGCGGCTGGTGAGGGGGGAAAGGGGGGAGGGGAATTGGAGGAAGAGGTGATGGGCTGGATCTCTCGTTGGCAACACTGGAAGCTCATGTGTTATTTATCTCCCTCTCCTTTATTTATTTCTCTCTCTCTCTCTCTCTCTCTCTCTCTCTCTCTCTCTCTCTCTCTCTCTCTCTCTCTCTCTCTCTCTCTCTCTCTCTCTCCCTTTCTCTCTATTCCGTTTTCCAAGTCACTTATCAATTCCATCCTCGCACACGTACTGATAGGCAAGAGATAGTGATACTGGTTGTAAGTGATACTGCACTACACTATTAACCCAGCTGGTGGCACTTATTTTTGTAAGTGAGTGTGGCACTCTTAGTGCACCTAAGAGGTTAGAATACCTAAACACACTACCTCTTTACCTACAACAAAAATAATTAAACCCGGAGGTGTAGAGGAGGTTTCTCTTGATAATTCCCTTCCCTTCCACAGTTCCTCCAGCAATAGGTTCTGCTACGTCACCTCTACACCTCTGAGTGTAGTAATTTTGTTTAGTTTCCTACTAGCTGTACCCGGCTACGCGTTGCTGTGGCTCAGCAACGCGTGGCCACAGCAACCTTCCCCTGTCTCCCAGTCCTCCCCACCATCCCCCCGTCCCCCGTCCCCTCGTCCTCCTCACCATTTCCCCCCTTCCCTTTCCCTTTGAACTCCCCACCAGTACTCTTTACCCTGTCCCCTCGTCCTTCCCACCATCCCTCACTCCCATCCCTTCGTCCTCCCCACCATTCCCCATTCCCTCGTCCGATGCAAAATGATAAAAAAATGAAATAAATAAAAAAATAAACTATACTCACGAAATGAACGGTATGGTAAACAACACAGCTCAATTCCAACACAATGACACACAAAATAATTAAATCAAAATGAAAATAAATCGAAATCTATGAAAATTCAATTTATTAATGCAATTGGAAACATTGAATATATTGATTATCACATGATCAATATATGTTATGACTCGGCTTGCCTGGAGCATTTTGGCCGCTAAATGCTTCAGTGTTGGGCATGTTTCAATTGTTTTTTGACTTGATATAGGAGATAACTCCCTTTTCAGTAGGTCAGCTACGAGGCCCTTAAGTTGCAGTGAGCCATTGCCTGCGATTCAAAACAGAAAGATTGCTTCAGAAACCGTGGAACAACTTGCCTCTTTCATGAACCGTGGAACAACTTGCCTCTTTCATGAACCGTGGAACAACTTGCCTCTTTCATAAACCGTGGAACAACTTGTCTTTCTCATAAACCGTGGAACAACTCACCTCTCTCATAAACCGTGGAACAACTTGTCTTTCTCATAAACCGTGGAACAACCCGCCTTTCTCATAAACCGTGGAACAACCCGCCTCTCTCATAAACCGTGGAACAACCCGCCTTTCTCATAAACCGTGGAACAACCCGCCTTTCTCATAAACCGTGGAACAACCCGCCTCTCTCATAAACCGTGGAACAACCCGCCTTTCTCATAAACCGTGGAACAACCCGCCTCTCTCATAAACCGTGGAAAACTTGCCTTTCTCATAAACCGTGGAACAACCTGCCTCTCTCATGCACTTTGAAACAATCTGGTCCTCCCATAAACCCTGGAACAACCTGAACAGACCCTCTCTCATTCAGTCGTTTCGTATAAGAACAAGAACAAAGGCAACTGCAGAAGGCCTATTGGTCCATACGTATGGACCAGTCAGTGAAGCAGTTGTGAAGGGACTTGGAACTTCCGGCGCGTACTGTACACTAACGTCCGTCTAGTAGAATAATATAGATGAGTGAAGTTATGAGTGAAACTGATAAAATTGAATACATTGATAGAGGAAACAAAACAAACACTAAGAGGGGAAATAAGATTAAAACAATAATTAATACGATGCAAGTTGTAAAATAATAGTTGTTATATCACAAAGATCTAAAGACAGGTTATACATACATACATTTCAATAATTAGTAGCTCTATATAAGAGCTGTGTGGAATGAACCAAAACTGGAAATATAAAATTTCCTATATCCATATGTCCATAAGGGGGCCTTGTAGCCTGGTGGATAGCGCGCAGGATTCGTAATTCTGTGGCGCGGGTTCGATTCCCGCACGAGGCAGAAACAAATGGGCAAAGTTTCTTTCACCCTGAATGCCCCTGTTACCTAGCAGTAAATAGGTACCTGGGTGTTAGTCAGCTGTCACGGGCTGCTTCCTGGGGGTGGAGGCCTGGTCGAGGACCGGGCCGCGGGGACACTAAAAAGCCCCGAAATGATCTCAAGATAACCTCAAGAAGATGGTTACGGTAGCAAGTGGTCCTGAGTCTTATAAGTTTAGGTAAACATTACTTTTCCTTATACTTTCCCTAATGGCAAAAGGCATTTACCACCTGCAAGATAAATGTTGCCCCCTAACAAGGACACAATTGCTCCGTCGAGAGCCCGTAATACCAGTCTCAATATTTCATTGACTCAACGTCGGCGCTAGTGAACAGAAACATATTAACGAAACGAGGAACTTTGTGAAATATTCTGGTAGTAATTCATCACACAGGTTGTCATGTAAAATTATAGTGATTTCCTTTTCATTATAACCTATAACCTAATAGATGGAAGTCGTGTATTAACCTCTATGTCACTGGCAGGACCGGAGTTAGTTCTTATTGCCTCCTAACTTTCTCTAAATGTTTCATCCCACATGCAAAAAAATCATATAATTGTTATTATAACGAGAAAACTAGCTTTACCCTATCATATAGGCCTAACTTTACTCAAAATTATACCGTATAATAATATTAATATACTGGAGAAAGTATCCTGTTGATCACATTAGGATTACCATTGACTGCGTCCGGTCAACCTGTTGACCGCAATGGATTGAGCCATTGACCGAATTGACTTGACCCAGTGCTCGGGTCAGACCGAACACCGGGTCAACTGAAAATAGCTAAACACTCTTTGGACGGAAAACAAAACCAAATTCAAACCTCATTAGAGGTCGTGTGGGCTGTAATGGGAGCCAATCTCCTTTACTGGAAACATTGGGACTCACCCTCACCAGTCTAAGGTCTGCCCTCCAATTCAGGGATAGAGATAAAGACGAACAAGCCAAACCCTTTTGACAAGCCAAAATTCTACGTAACAATTTGCTATCTTATACAATGCTGTGTGGAGGTTGTAAACAGAGGTCTCATCATTTACGTATTTTATATATAACTAGCTGTACCCGCCCACGCGTTAGCTGTGGCTCAGCAACGCGTGGGCAGTGCAGAGCCACAGCAACTCTCCTCCATCCTTTCGTCCTCCCCACTATCCCCCACTCCCCTTTCTACTCGTCCTCCCGACTATTCCCCCCTCCCCCGTCCCATCGCCCTCCTCTACCATCCCCCACTCCACCTTCCCCTCATCCTCCCCCCCCCATTCCCCACACCCCGTCCCTTCGTCATCCCCACCATTCCACCCCTCCCCCGACCCTAGTCCTCCCCCACCATTCCCTACTCCCCATCCCCTCGCTTCTCCCCACCATTCCCTCCTCCTCCCCACCATTCCCTCCTCCATCCCCTCGATCTTCATATCATCCCCCACTCCCTCCGTCCCCTCGTTCCTCCCCACCATTCCCCACTCCCCTATTCCCCCCTCGTCCTCCCCCACCATTCCCCCCTCCCCATCCTCCTTGTCCTCCCCACCATCCGCAACTCCCCCACTCCCCCATGCTCTCGTCCTCCCCACCATTCCCCACTCCCTCATGTGATGCGTTCTCAAATGATGTGATGTTCCCATAAGAAAAATGGGAACATCAAATGATCTGATGTTCTCATCACTGAAAAATAAGAAAAACACTTAAAAAAAAGGAAATGAAAAATAATGACAAAAAATCAACTATACTCACACAATAAACTGTATGGTAAACGCTCAATTCCAACGTAATCTCACAAGAGGTAATTAAATCATATTAAAATTAATCGAAATTTACGAAAATTCAATTTAACAATGCAATCAGAAACATTGAAATGAAATCGCAAAATATTTAGTATAGCGTGTGTTGCTTTTACATCCAATAGATAGTTGTGTTTTTTTTCAAATAGAGGATATTTTTACTTGTCACAGACGTGACATCTATATAGTAGGTATATAAAAACATGTGCGAATTCAAATGGAACGTTGTGTCAATATCATATAAATTAATCCACAAGGGCCGTGATGAGGGTTCGAACTTACGTCCAGGATGATCCCAGACGTGCGACTGATTCACGACATGGTCAAAGGAATTGCAACCGGGATTGCTACTGATCTCATGATATATAGAGCGTGTCATATATAATAATGTGATATATCACGCTATTGTGATTTCTGTGTGTATTGAAGTAAGGGCAAAGAGATAGAATAGCTTGTTGACAGAGCCTGAGTACATAGGGAAATTGTGTAAAACCGCAGTGTGTGTCTCGAAAAGACTGCAGGATCCATGTGAGAGCAGTAGCAATTCCAATTCCAATTCATTTGACCATGTTATGGCTCAGTCGATTAAGGCGCGTCTGGAATCATCCTGGACGTAAGGTCGAACCCTCTTCCTGGCCATTGTGGATTTAATCATGTTTTTACTTGTCACAGGCATGGTATGTATATAGTAGGTATATAAAAACACGCGTGTCTTCGAATGCAACATTCTGTCCAAATTTCAAAGCAATCTGTAAAGAGGTTTCGGAGATTTCCCTCATATGAAAATTCACATGAAAACCCCAGTTTAAACAGAAAGCATGTTTTTTACCTGTCACAGACCTGACATCTATATAGTAGGTAATTAAAAACACGCTCGTGGGCGAATGGAACGATGGGTCAAAATTTCAAACCAATCGGTGAAGAACTTTCGGAGATTAGCAATTCTGAACAAACGAACATATCCATTTTTATTTATATAGATAATTAATATGATTTAGTAGAATAATTATTAATAATGAAATTATTTTAATATTAAACTATTAGTGGAGATTAACTTTATACAGATGTATAGGTGGCCCCATAACTTTATAGAGATAAAGGTTAACTTTATACAGATAAAGGTTATAAAGGTTAACTTATACAGATAAAAGTTACAAAGGTTATTTTTTTTACAGATAAGAACTATAAAGGTTAAGTTTATACAGATAAAGGTTATAAAGGTAACTTTATACAGATGTATAGGTGCCCCATCCGAGGCTGCGGGGCTCCGTTAGTCGTCATAGTGTTAATACGTTACTCTCTCCATCGTACCTGCAAATATAGATAATACTTAACCCATCCTCTTCTTTAGATAGTACGTATTCTAACTATATAGACCATCGCACATATAATGACGTAATGGACAATTAGATAGTAGAATTTGGTACTATTCACTTTACAGAATCCAGAAAAAACAGCTAAATATCAAACCTAAATATTCTTAATCCAATATACCACAAATTTGTTCTATATTAAGCCTTTGATAGCATGTATTAAGTCTAGGATGAAAAGGTTTTATTTTTATTTGCAACATAAATACATAACCTTTTCCGGTTGTCCGAATTCAGTTATACCAAATTCTACTTTCTAATTCTTTCTAATTCTACTAATTCTTACGTAAATATATATGTACGATGGTGACATCGTTGCTGTAAGTACTATCTATACAGGAGGATGGGCTCTAATATAATATTAATTTTCCTGGTATTGTCCTTCACATAATGTGAAGTTGATACCAGGACATCGCAAAGTGTTCTGAGTGAATGTGAACTAATTTTTTTGTCTATGAAGACGTAAAATACATTTCAGTTCACCGCTTTCTCGAGTTTAAACTATTACATTTCACGAATTTATTTTTTAAGTAATTATATATAACTAAATGTCCACCAATACATATACATTCCTGACAAGGCTTAGTAAGCCTTGGCAAGGTTTAGTATGTCTTGGCAGGGTTTTAAAAGCCTTGGAACACGCTTAGCAAGCTTTGTAGCGAGCCTTGCAACATAAGGTAATTTACTAATTATAGTTTGGTGAGTCAGAAAAAGTAATTAATTTGTAAATGTATATATGTTTCATATTCAGTAACGACATCAAATAGTTCAAGCTCTGGAGAAGTAATGGCTTGACGTGTTTAGCACGCACCAGGACGATCATCAAGGGAAGCGAGAGAGAAGGCAGGATGTTATTTTACTACGGGCTCACCATAGCCCGTGCTACTTGGAACTTTTTGTTCCAGGTAGCGAATCTTAAACAACAACAACAACAAAGGCAGAATGTTTACCATTTACAGCCATTGTACGTTAACCAGAAAGGAAACTGACACATATGGGAGGGAGATGGAGAATTCTGTTTTGGATTTGAGGCTTTGCAGACTGCCCCAACCAACAGTTTACTAGACCAGGTCATTATAAGATAAGCTGGGTCCCCAGGCCATGCTTGTAAGAACTACGTTAACCCACTACAAATTCTACTCCAGGTATGAATGTTTACACTGTAGCATTTTCATTTGTGATTTATGATATACATGGTTTCTCTCCGGTATGAATGGTGTAATGTTTCCTATAGGTTATATTGACTTGTGGTACTGACAACTTCTTGTGAGATATTGTGCAAAATATAAATGAAATGAAATGAAATTTATTATTGTTTATACAGTACTCTTTAATCAGTATATGATGTTGATATTCATACAATTTGTTTGGTTTATTTTAGCAAACAATTTTTTTTTTCAATTTTGTCAGGAATGTTCATTAAGTTACATAGTCAGCATTGTTATTTTAAATATATTGATTTATGATGCTTGTTTTCAAATTACAGATGCATAAATATATGTTTAGCAAGAGTGTTAAGATGAAATAAGGAGCACTGCAGAAAATTTATTTAATTATCTTCACCAACACCTTAAATTTTTATCGATCAATACTTTAATTTACCAATACATGTAAAATAATCATCACTACATTCCCTCTCCTTCACCACCTTCCCTTTCACCAACTATACAACACTTCACCATTTTCCCTTCATAACTGAAGCCATCTTCAACATACACTGCCTTCATTGAAAGAATTATCAAAACAAGACTCAGTATATATGTTGTGAAGAAGAGTGTCTTCACAACATGAGTATATATATTATATTTAATGATTTAAAGTGCAGTGGGAAGAAGTGAACATTTCTGTACAGGCACTATTGAGCGAGGCTGATAGCAAAATGCCATCTCAGACTACAATGAGTACTCATTTATTCCTGATTCAAACTTGAACAATGTTTGATTAATGGTAAGTAAGTAAGATCATCGAAGTTTGTATATCAAGATATTAAAAGCAACTTGGGATATTTATTGTTCCTATATTTTGCAAAAACATGTACAAATAATTCCTTCTTTAGTACTGTTTTTCTTTGAGTATATTTTATTATTCATTCATAATAGTATGAGGCTATAAACATTTACAGCCTCATACTGATATTTTTCTTTGATTAAATTTTGTCACCATTTTGTCAAATTTTGTCACCATTTTGTCAAATTTTGTCACCATTTTGTCAAATTTTGTCACCATTTTGTCAAATTTTGTCACCATTTTGTCAAATTTTGTCACCATTTCGTGTCACCATTTTAGAAAACGGTGACACAAAACGGATTTTGATTTTTTTTAGAAAGAGAAAGATTAAAAAAATATAGAATTAACATATGAAAAGAATTCCGTCTTTTCTTAGAAAATGTTATTTGTTCTATATAAAAAATGGTAAAAAAATGATTTTGTATCACAATTTCTTAAGATAATATCCCAGTAACTGAATACATTGTAGATATAATTCTACTAATACAAACACTAGACATAAACACACAACAAGATAATCACACACTGGATCATTATCACAAGCACTCTTGGCATCAAATGTGCTTCCATCAAAAGATTTTGTGACACACCTGATTGTTCGAGGAAAGAAATGCACGAGTGATGCTTTTAGGAAGGAATGAAAAGAATCCGCTGAGCGGCTGGCCAAGTAGGGATGAATTGCCATTCAAGAGGTCTGAGAGGGATGAAGGCTAGCGAGTCTACAGGTCTGCCTGCTGGATACCTTACAAATGCAACGGAAATTGGTCTTACAGAGCACTCGAAATGTAAATTCCTGTAAATCTATTTCAGTAAACTTGAGGAAGAAATTTTGTGTATATATATATATATATATATATATATATATATATATATATATATATATATATATATATATATATATATATATGCAATTGACGATCACAAAACACTGATCATTTTATGCGGAAAATCCACAGAGAAATATGAAATGAGGTGAACGTTTCGGCTTTGTTAAAGCCTTTGTCAGTCTGGTGTTGACAAAGGCTTTAACAAAGCCGAAACGTTCACCTCATTTCATATTTCTCTGTGGATTTTCCGCATATATATATATATATATATATATATATATATATATATATATATATATATATATATATATATATATATATATATATATATATATATATATATATATATATATATATATATATATATATATAAAATGTCTCATTGAATATGACCGCATACTCAGTATTTACTATCTTCTGGTTTAAGGGCTTCTATCCCTCTAACTACATTCCTAGCATCAGGGCTGAAAGAGGAGTTCTAGAAAACTCATTTTCGTTATTTCAAGGTGAAGAAAAAAGTGAATTACTATATAATGTATTACACTTATTTATACAATTTGCACAACGTTTCGAACCTCCATGGTTCATTCTCAAGTGAAAAGAAATTGCAGAAATCGTAGATTTATACCCGTACGGGGGGTCAGGTGATAAAGGTAAAAACAAGGGGGATACATAGGGGATAAATGAGGGATGAAGCACATAAGAACATAAGAATAAAGGTAACTGCAGAAGGCCTATTGGCCCATGCGAGGCAGTTCCTATCCCAAATATTAATCAGGTGTGATTGGCCTGTTATGTTGAACAGGCCTATTACATCTATTTTGTAAATGACACAATTATCACTACACGCACTGTTTCTAACTAATAGTTTTTCCAACAGTATTTTCGTAATTAAACAATGCATGTATATCAAAACGTTTCAAGGCCTTCAACATATTTTCGAACCAACAAAAATATGGTCAACATAACTCATTTTTCGGGCGTATTTTCTCACTGCAAATATTATTATAATAGAAGTTTGCTAGGGCAAACTTAAAAAAACTCAGTGGATAACAAAGCTTGAGACCAATAGAATCAATATTTTTAAACTCATCATCCAAGAATTATGAACTAACAACCCGGAGAACTCTTAGATACATAATTGAATTGACTCCTTCACATGTGGGTCACTTCCTTCAATGTCCTTCCTTCACTTCCTTCAATGTGGGTCAGAACTCTTAGATACATAATTGAATTGACTCCTTCACATTATATATCTATGCCCTGAGAAATAATGAACATAAGATAAATTATTCGTAGGTTTTGTGTAGGCACACAAGTGGACAGAGTTTCTTTCTCCCTGATGTACCTGTTCATCAAGCAGTAAATATGTACCTTAAAGTTAGAAAGATGTGACAGGCTGCGCGTTTGAGTTAGAAATATATGTAGTTGATAAAATAGAAGGAAATTAGACTGGTTAGAAAGGCGGGTCTAAGAGTTAATAACACGATTCTGGAAACACAAATACACACACACACACACACACAAAAACGCTGATGTTATATCAAGCGGATAACATCAGCGGCATATGCCAGGCTGGCCAACATACGAACGGCATTCAGAAACTTGTGTAAAGAATCATTCAGAACTTTGTATAACACATATGTCAGGCCAATCCTGGAGTATGCAGCCCCAGCATGGAGTCCATATCTAGTCAAGGATAAGACTAAACTGGAAAAGGTTCAAAGGTTTGCCACCAGACTAGTACCCGAGCTGAGAGGTATGAGCTACGAGGAGAGACTACGGGAATTAAACCTCACTTCGCTGGAAGACAGAAGAGTTAGGGGGGACATGATCACCACATTCAAGATTCTGAAGGGGATTGATAGGGTAGATAAAGACAGTCTATTTAACACAAGGGGAACACGCACAAGGGGACACAGGTGGAAACTGAGTGCCCAAATGAGCCACAGAGATATTAGAAAGAACTTTTTTAGTGTCAGAGTGGTTGACAAATGGAATGCATTAGGGGGTGATGTGGTGGAGGCTGACTCCATACACAGTTTCAAGTGTAGATATGACAGAGCCCGATAGGCTCAGGAATCTGTACACCTGTTGATTGACGGTTGAGAGGCGGGACCAAAGAGCCAGAGCTCAACCCCCGCAAACACAACTAGGTGAGTACAACTAGGTGAGTACACACACACACACACACACACACACACACACACACACACACACACACACACACACACACACACACACACACACAGGGAAGACAGACAACCCGCTCTCGCACATGACAGTAAATATATAACTTATTGCCTATAGGCAATATTTTGCTTATAAATAAGTACGTATGTGATATATTCCAAGTTATGTTTTTTTCTAAGGCACTAACTCTTCCTCGCAGTTATATTAAACAATAGAGATTTTATGCAAAATTTGACAATATCCTAAATTACTTTAATATATACTTAAATATTTTTTTTTATTTTTTTTTTTAAACTGTAATATCAATATAGGTATAGGTTAAGTACTAATTGTAATATCTTAACATACTTAGCAGGTTAGGTTAGGTCGTTTTTTTTCTATTCAGCTTTTCAAGGTAAACTCAAATATTCACAATAAATTAGTAAGTCACATATGCACTTATTCATAAGCCAAATATTGACTATAAGCAGGTGCGAGAACGGGTTGAGAAGGGACACCACGAGCGCAGCTCTCATCCCACTCGTTAGTGTTAGTGGAACAATGTGGGACAGAGGAGAACTGTGGTAGAGAGAAGTATGTGTGGGAGAGAAAATAGGTGTGAGGGGGAGAGGAGCGAAGTGGGTGACAGAAGAGTGATGTGAGAAGAAATAGAGCAAGAGATAGTATAGAAGGGAAAAAGCTAGAAGAGGAGGAGCTTCATAAGCCCTCGCTGCACAGAGTAGAGAAGAGAAGCGAAGAATGCACAGAGAGAAGTGTAAACTAATTACGTATGGGGAAGATGATAGAGGTAGAAGAGAAATTGGAAGAGATAAGAAATATTTGAGCAATAATAGCAAAGTGGTGAGGTGAGGGGATATATTAGAAAATGATGATTGGAAATTGGCATAGGAGGGAAAGTTTGAGGGGACGTTAGGGGAGAAGGAAAGGTAAGAATGAAGGTAAGGAAGGAAAGAGGTAAATGTTAAGGAATCCTGGAAGGAAGTAGAGAGGGAAGGATAAACTTCCTTAAGGAAGATTACAAATAATCTCTCTGTGAATATATCCAATTACTCTCCCCTCTAGTGGTGTCCTCCCCTCTGGTGGTGTCCTCCCCTCTGGTGGTGTCCTCCCCTCTAGTGGTGTCCTCCCCTCTGGTGGTGTCCTCCCCTCTGGTGGCTTCTTCCCCCTGGTGGTGTCCTCCCCTCTGGTGGTGTCCTCCCCTCTGGTGGTGTCCTCCCTTCTAGTGGTGTCCTCCCCTCTGGTGGTGTCCTCCCCTCTGGTGGTGTCCTCCCCTCTGGTGGCTTCTTCTCCCTGGTGGTGTCCTCCCCTCTGGTGGTGTCCTCCCCTCTGGTGGTGTCCTCCCCTCTGGTGGTGTCCTCCCTTCTAGTGGTGTCCTCCCCTCTAGTGGTGTCCTCCCCTCTAGTGGTGTCATCCCCTCTGGTGGTGTCCTCCCTTCTAGTGGTGTCCTCCCCACTGGTGGCTTCTTCCCCCTGGTGGTGTCCTCCCCTCTGGTGGTGTCCTCCCCTCTGGTGGTGTCCTCCCTTCTAGTGGTGTCCTCCCCTCTGGTGGTGTCCTCCCTTCTAGTGGTGTCCTCCCCTCTGGTGGCTTCTTCCCCCTGGTGGTGTCCTCCCCTCTGGTGGTGTCCTCCCCTCTGGTGGTGTCCTCCCCTCTGGTGGTGTCCTCCCTTCTAGTGGTGTCCTCCCCTCTAGTGGTGTCCTCCCCTCTGGTGGTGTCCTCCCTTCTAGTGGTGTCCTCCCCTCTGGTGGCTTCTTCCCCCTGGTGGTGTCCTCCCCTCTGGTGGTGTCCTCCCCTCTGGTGGTGTCCTCCCCTCTGGTGGTGTCCTCCCCTCTGGTGGTGTCCTCCCCTCTGGTGGTGCTCTCCCCTCTGGTGGTTTCCTTCCCTCTGGTAGTGTCCTCCCCTCTGGTGGTGTCCTCCCCTCTGGTGGTGTTCTCCCCTCTGGTGGTGTCCTCCCCTCTGGTGGTGTCCTCCCCTCTGGTGGTGTCCTCCCCTCTGGTGGTGTCCTCCCCTCTGGTGGTGTCCTCCCCTCTGGTGGTGTCCTCCCCTCTGGTGGTGTCCTCCCCTCTGGTGGTGTCCTCCCCTCTGGTGGTGTTCTCCCCTCTGGTGGTGTCCTCCCCTCTGGTGGTGTCCTCCCTTCTAGTGGTGTCCTCCCCTCTGGTGGTGTCCTCCCTTCTAGTGGTGTCCTCCCCTCTGGTGGCTTCTTCCCCCTGGTGGTGTCCTCCCCTCTGGTGGTGTCCTCCCCTCTGGTGGTGTCCTCCCCTCTGGTGGTGTCCTCCCCTCTGGTGGTGTCCTCCCCTCTGGTGGTGTCCTCCCTTCTAGTGGTGTCCTCCCCTCTGGTGGTGTCCTCCCTTCTAGTGGTGTCCTCCCCTCTGGTGGTGCCCTCCCCTCTGGTGGTGTCCTCCCCTCTAGTGGTGTCCTCCCCTAAAGTGGTGTCCTCCCCTCTGGTGGTGTCCTCCCCTCTGGTAGTGTCCTCCCCTCTAGTGGTGTCCTCCCCTCTGGTGGTGTCCTCCCCTCTGGTGGTGTCCTCCCCTCTGGTGGTTTCCTTCCCTCTGGTAGTGTCCTCCCCTCTGGTGGTGTCCTCCCCTCTAGTGGTGTCCTCCCCTCTGGTGGTGTCCTTCCCTCTGGTGGTGTCCTCCCCTCTGGTGGTGTCCTCCCCTCTGGTGGTGCCCTCCCCTCTGGTGGTGTCCTCCCCTCTAGTGGTGTCCTCCCCTCTGGTGATGTCCTTCCCTCTAGTGGTGTCCTCCCCTCTGGTGGTGTCCTCCCCTCTGGTGGTGTCCTCCCCTCTAGTGGTGTCCTCCCCTCTAGTGGTGTCCACCCCTCTAGTGGTGTCCTCCCCTCTAGTGGTGCCCTCCCCTCTAGTGGTGTCCTCCCCTCTGGTGGTGTCCTCCCCTCTAGTGGTGTCCTCCTTCTCTAGTGGTGTCCTCCCCTCTAGTGGTGTCCTCCCTCTCTAGTGGTGCCCTCCCCTCTGGTGGCGTCCTCCCCTCTAGTGGTGTCCTCCCTCTCTAGTGGTGCCCTCCCCTCTAGTGGTGTCCTCCCCTCTAGTGGTGTCCACCCCCTCTAGTGGTGTCCTCCCCTCTGGTGGTGTCCTCCCCTCTGGTGGTGTCCTCCCCTCTAGTGGTGTCCTCCCCTCTAGTGGTGTCCTCCCCTCTGGTGGTGTCCTCCCCTCTAGTGGTGTCCTCCCCTCTAGTGGTGTCCTCCCCTCTGGTGGTGTCCTCCCCTCTAGTGGTGTCCTCCCCTCTAGTGGTGTCCTCCCCTCTGGTGGTGCCCTCCCCTCTGGTGGTGTCCTCCCCTCTGGTGTCCTCCCCTCTGGTGGTGTCCTCCCCTCTAGTGGTGTCCTCCCCTCTAGTGGTGTCCACCCCCTCTAGTGGTGTCCTCCCCTCTGGTGGTGTCCTCCCCTCTGGTGGTGTCCTCCCCTCTGGCGGTGTCCTCCCTCTCTGGTGGTGTCCTCCCCTCTAGTGGTGTCCTCCCCACTGGTAGTGTCCTCCCCTCTGGTGGTGTCCTCCCCTCTGGTGGTGTCCTCCCCTCTGGTGGTGTCCTCCCCACTGGTAGTGTCCTCCCCTCTGGTGGTGTCCTCCCCTCTGGTGGTGTCCTCCCCTCTGGTGGTGTCCTCCCCTCTGGTGGTGTCCTCCCCTCTGGTGGTGTCCTCCCCACTGGTAGTGTCCTCCCCTCTGGTGGTGTCCTCCCCTCTGGTGGTGTCCTCCCCTCTGGTGGTGTCCTCCCCACTGGTAGTGTCCTCCCCTCTGGTGGTGTCCTCCCCTCTGGTGGTGTCCTCCCCACTGGTAGTGTCCTCCCCTCTGGTGGTGTCCTCCCCTCTGGTGGTGTCCTCCCCTCTGGTGGTGTCCTCCCCTCTGGTGGTGTTCTCCCCTCTGGTGGTGTCCTCCCCTCTGGTGGTGTCCTCCCCACTGGTAGTGTCCTCCCCACTGGTAGTGTCCTCCCCTCTGGTGGTGTCCTCCCCTCTGGTGGTGTCCTCCCCTCTGGTGGTGTCCTCCCCTCTGGTGGTGTCCTCCCCTCTGGTGGTGTCCTCCCCTCTGGTGGTGTCCTCCCCTCTAGTGGTGTCCTCCCCTCTAGTGGTGTCCTCCCCTCTGGTCGTGTCCTTCCCTCTGATGGTGTCCTCCCCTCTGGTGGTGTCCTTCCCTCTGGTGGTGTCCTTCCCTCTAGTGGTGTCCTCCACTCTGATGGTGTCCTCCCCTCTGGTGGTGTCCTCCCCTCTGGTGGTGTCCTTCCCTCTACTGGTGCCCTCCCCTCTAGTGGTGTCCTCCCCTCTAGTGGTGTCCTCCCCTCTAGTGGTGTCCTCCCCTCTAGTGGTGTCCTCCCCTCTGGTCGTGTCCTTCCCTCTGATGGTGTCCTCCCCTCTGGTGGTGTCCTTCCCTCTGGTGGTGTCCGCCAGAAGTAGATCGTTGTGTTGTTGTTCACAGTTGTTGGACTGTGGGAGCTGACGTGTGTGTGATGGTTCTGCCGAGTACGTTCCTGAGACAAATTTCTCCTCGTTTGTTCCTATGTTTGTGGTTTGTGTGTGCTTGAGGGGGCGATGTGTTTGTTATGTTTGTGGTCTGTGTGTGCTTGAGGGGGCGATGTGTTTGTTGCTATGTTTGTGGTCTGTGTGTGCTTGAGGGGGCGATGTGTTTGTTGCTATGTTTGTGGTCTGTGTGTGCTTGAGGGGGCGATGTGTTTGTTGTTATGTTTGTGGTCTGTGTGTGCTTGAGGGGGCGATGTGTTTGTTGCTATGTTTGTGGTCTGTGTGTGCTTGAGGGGGCGATGTGTTTGTTGCTATGTTTGTGGTCTGTGTGTGCTTGAGGGGGCGATGTGTTTGTTGCTATGTTTGTGGTCTGTGTATGCTTGAGGGGGCGATGTGTTTGTTGCTGTGTTTGTGGTCAGTGTGTGCTTGAGGGGGCGATGTGTTTGTTGCTATGTTTGTGGTCTGTGTATGCTTGAGGGGGCGATGTGTTTGTTGCTGTGTTTGTGGTTTGTGTGTGCTTGTGTGTGTTGTTGTTTGTGTGCTTGAGGCGGCGATTTGTTTGTAGTTATGTTTTTGTTTGTGTACGTGCTCTATTTGTGCTTGTGTGCTTTTTTTGTTTTTATTTGTATTTGTTGTTCGAGTTTTGTGTTGAATATTCTCACATTAAACGGGGATTTCCTTACATATAACTGTTTATATGTGATTCCAGCTTGTTTACATGCCCCCTAATTCTGTCGTTTCTCCCCTGGAAAAGACCTGTCTTTAATAAGTTTAAGCTTTTGGTATCTCTAACGTTGTGATCATGTCCTCCTCAAGTCCTGTTGGTTTCGAATGTCATTGAATTCACCTCGTTTAGCCTCGGGGTTTATCCAAGAACTTTCTCATATTGAGGAGCTGACTGATCCATCCTTACAGATATTTGTTTAAATTTGTTTGTTGTTGCCCAAATGAGTTCTTCATATACTGTGTTTTACGGTTCCCTGGCCTTTATGTTCACCCATCACTGGGGGCTATGTTGACCAGACCACACACTAGAAGGTGAAGGCTCGACGACGTTTCGGTCTGTCCTGGACCATTCTGAAGTCGATTGTGACTTGAGAATGGTCGAGGACGGACCGAAACGTCGTCGTCCCTTCACCTTCTAGTGTGTGGTCTGGTCAACATACTTCAGCCACATTATTGTGACTCATCGCTTGCACTGGGGGTTATCTTGGTTCTCAAGTGGTACTGAGAGATTCTCTTATAACCCGAACTTCCTCATCAGTTTGGCATCGTCTGTAAACATTGTCTTGCAAGATCCTACTTTCTTCAAAAGGATGATATTTACGCAAGATCGTTCCTTCTGCAGAAGGTCAATTACTTGAGATCCTTCAATCATCTGGAGATCATTTACATAAGATCTTGGCTCCTTCAGGATAACATTTACATAAATCAATACCTTCAGTGGTCCAAGTACTTAACCCAAGTGCTGCTCAATCCCACTTGCTATCTCCCTCCACCCTTATTGACGCGCTATCATTACTGCCCTTTCATTTCCAATCTGTCAGGTACTCTCTAATCTAGTTCATTCTCAGTGACCCAAGTCGACTTTTCTAGTTAGTGAATTAGTTTTTCAGTAGTGGTCAGTATCAAAGAGTTTTGGTAATCATGGAAGATATCGTTTGAATATTCTCTTGTTATACACTAATGGATTTGGATTAGAATTTAATCAAGTGCGTCAAGCGATGTCATATCCATCGAAATCCGTTTTGGACTGTTACGGCCCTACTGGGACGCAACCGGGTACTTCTCTGATGGTAGTAGAGTTTGGGAATCCGGTCCCAAGTTAGTAGAGGCTTTCAAGGGGTGTGTTCCGTAACGCAAGTTAAATTAAAGGGGGAGGGATACAAATATTCCAATTTTCTGATATATATTTCCAACACCATATATAAATAAATAACAGTCGCATGCGGGGATTATTACTACACAAAAATATATACAGTTGCGTCTTCCTCCGAAGACCATGGATGTTCAACGATGCTCACTCTGGGTAGCCTTGGTTCCTTCTTCCGTGGCCCAGGATGAATCCACGCTGACTACCCCGAATCTACCCTGGCCACAGACCAGCCAAATCACAGTCCCATTGGGTGCTTCGTCGTGATGGCTTTCAACCACAATCCAGCCTGTAGCTGGCAGGTACCGATCAGCTCCACTGTATAGGCCACTCCACGACCGATACTTAGGGTTGCGAGCCCTAGCCAGGAACCTCGTGTGACTCGCTGGTCACTCTCCTCATACAGCACCCCAGTGGGTGGTCTCTTCCACCATCCAGGCAGGCTATTACTCTCAACAGAGTTCGTCCGGGGGTGACTCACAGCTTCTTCAAAGCAGACTGGTGAAGAGACCTTGGCTGCCTTGGGTAGACTGCTCCAACGTCCAACACAGCAGTCCCAGGTTAACTCTGAAACCAGACACGTCATCAGTACTGGGGACACTACATGGGGCCACTAGGAAACATCACTTACTAGCTTAGACAGAAACGTCCACCTATTTGCTCCATAGATGGCGTTCACTGTCTAAGCGCCACCTCACCAGAGGTCAGCAGCGGCTACGTCACGAGCTGACTAGGACAGGAATCCAACACTTATTGCTGGCCTATCCTGTCACCACTAGATGGCGTCGTCCATTTGTAGCGGGTTTCGGGAGCGGACTCACAGATGGCGTTGTCGTCACTGCTCCGTGCTCCGATTATGGACTCGGGTCCGTAACTTGGACTAATTTCAAAGATAGTCCTCTCCTGATAAGGTGTCTGTTGTGAGCTCCTGTTTGTATGTGTCTCTGTATATCCTTGTGTATGTATGAATGTTTGTGTGTGTTCTGATGTGATTATGTGGGTTATCTTTGCGTGTGTGTTTATGAGTTCATGTGTGCATGTATCTGTAAGTATTTTGCGTGTGAATGTGCTTTTTTGGTTGTGTATGTGTGAGTTTGTGTTTTCTTGTGCATGTATGTTGTTTGTGTCTCCTCATGTGCGTATATGTTTCTCATATGTTACCTGACCTTATCCAGGCAAACAAGGTGTATATTGCCCCTTTCTGCAGCTAGTTATTCACAGAATAGGACAAGCTTCTGCAGTTATTATACAAGAAGACATTCAAGAGAAAAGATCGAGGGAAGGGAAAGAAAGTGAGGGAAAAGGAAAGGGAAAGTGAAAGGGAAAGGGAAGGGGGGCATGACTAAGAATCAGTAGCGAATAACGGTAATACAAAAGCCCTTATCGAAGGCGAGGAACATGAGAGATAGAAACGATAGAAGAGAGATAAGGAAGAACATGGCATCAGTGATAGCATAAAACTCGTTATCAAATTTCTAGTGGGAAAGAGACAGCAATAAAGACGATGGCGTGGGAAAGTGAGGAAGAGGAGAAATATAAGCACCTAGGGAGAGAAAGTGAGGAGAGAGGAAGAGTCACCAGAGACTAGGAAGAGTGTATACTCCATGATAGGGCTGAGATTGCCTTAATAACCTGTGCAACACTGTGAGCATGCAATATTCGCCCTCGTGATGACGATGCACAAAACTCATTATTCCAAAGAGTACGTTTAAATTTGATGGACCCGCCAAGGCATCGAAGAGAAGCGCTTTGGCATAAGCCCTTGGGGGAGCAGCCTGGTACCTCCCAAGGGGAGCTGTCTGGTACCTCCCAAGGGGAGCTGTCTGGTACCTCCCAAGGGGAGCTGTCTGGTACCTCCCAAGGGGAGCTGTCTGGTACCTCCCAAGGGGAGCTCTATGGTATGCCCCACTGGGAGAGCTCTGGTTCACCCTAGGAGACAGCTCTGGTACACCCTGGGAGACTATTGTGGTACACCCTGGGAGACCACTCTGGCACACCCTGGGAGACCACACTGGTACACCCTGGGAGACTGCTCTGGTACACCCTGGGAAACCAGTCTGGTACACCCTGAGAGACCACTCTAGTACACCCTGGGAGACCACTTTGGTACACCCTGGGAGACCACTCTGGTACACCCTGGGAGACCACTCTGGTACACCCTGGGAGACTGCTCTGGTACACCCTGGGAGACCAGTCTGGTACACCCTGAGAGACCACTCTAGTACACCCTGGGAGACCACTCTGGTACACCCTGGGAGACCACTCTGGTACACACTGGGAGACCACTCTGATACACCCTGGGAGACTGCTCTGGTACACCCTGGGAGACCACTCTAGTACACCCTCGGAGACTGCTCTGGTACACCCTGGGAGACCACTCTGGTACACCCTGGGAGACCACTCTGGTACACCCTGGGAGACCACTCTGGTACACCCTGAGAGACCACCCTGGTACACCCTGGGAGACCACTCTAGTACACCCTGGGAGACTGCTCTGGTACACCCTGGGAGACCACTCTGGTACATCCTGGGAGACCACTCTGGTACACCCTGGGAGACCACTCTGATACACCCTGGGAGACCACCCTGGTACACCCTGGGAGACCACCCTGGTACACCCTGGGTGTACACATAATTATACTTCATGTATCCTTAGATTTTAGGATTTTGTTTTTTACAGATAACTGTATTTTACAGATAATTATAGTTACAAATAACTATTCATATCAGATACTCAAATATATACCAGATAATCGTATGTTAGAGATAACTGTATTTTCCTGAATGCTGTATTTTTAAGATAATTGTATTTAACAGGCAATTATATTTAACAGATATTTATATTGTAAAGATATTTATTATTTTAAATTATTAAATTTTTCATTCAAAACTATTTTATGTCTTTTTAAGGAATTACTATATATATCTAGTTTACTTTTCAAATGACCACACAACTGTTTATTTCTTATTTGCTACTAGCTGTACCCGGCCACAGCAACCTTCCTCGGTCTTCCAGTCCTCCCCCAACATTCCTCCCTACCCCGTCCCCTCGTCCTCCTAACCATTCCCCACACCCCCGTCCCCTCCTCCTCCCCACCATTCCCCACTCCTCCGTCCCCTCGTCCTCCTCTCCCATTCTTCACTCCCTCGTTCGATGCATTCCCCAAATGATCAGATGTTCCCATCAGAGAATTGGGAATATCAAATGATCTGATATTCCCATCACTGACATATAAGAAAAGCAGTTTAAGAAACGAAATAAAAACAGTTAAGAAAATAAAAAAATGAAAAAATAAACTATACTCACGAAATGAAAGTTACGGTAAACAACACAGCTCAGTTCCAACGCAATTTCACACAAAATAATTAAATCAAAATTAAAATAAAACTAAATCTATGAAAATTAATTTTGTCAATGCAATCGGAAACATTGAAATGGAATCGTAACATAGTTAGGATTGTGTGAGTTGCTCTTACGCGCAATAGATAGCGTTTTTCTTAAAGAAGGCTTTTACCTGTCACAGGTGTGGCATGTATTCTTATACTCACGAAATGAACGGTATGGTAAACAACACAGCTTAATTCCAATGCAGTGTCACACAAAATAATTAAATCAAAATGAAAATAAATCGTAATCTTTGAACATTCAATTTATCAATGAAATCTGACACACTGAAATGGAATCGTAACATATATATTATAGTGTGTATGTTGCTATTACGTGCAACAGATGGCGCTGTTTTTCAAACACGCATGTTTTTACCTGTTCCAGGGGTGGCATCTATATAGTAGGTATATAAAAACACGCGCCTATTCGAATGCAACGTTGTGTCAAAATTTCAAAGCAATCGGTGAAGAACTTTCGGAGAGTACAGCGTGCGTTGCTGTTACGTCCAACAGATGGTGCTGTATTTAAAAAAAAACATGTTTTTTTCCTGTCACAGGTGAGGCATGTATATAGTAGATATATGAAAATACGCGCCTATTCGAATGCAACGTTGTGTCAAAATTTCAATGCAATCGGTAAAGAGGTTTCGAAGATTTCCCGCCAAACACACACCGAAACTACGACGTTGGTACAACGTTCGAACAAGTTTTAACACCTCCTAACCACTTATAACAACCAATATAGCAAGTTGTAACAACGTTCCAATACGTCATAAACACGTTAAGCCAAGATGTAACAACTTTATTACAAGTTGTAACAAGCGGAAAATAGAGACAGTTTCGGTTTGTGTTTCCAGGGTTCCCTCACATGAAAAACACATGAAAAACAGTTTTTCAGAAAAAAAATGTTTTTTTTTTTTACTGTCACAGACATGACATCTATATAGTGCGTATATAGAAACCCGCTCGGTTACAAATGGAACGTTGTGTGAAAATTTCAAAGCAATCGGTGAAGAACTTTCGGAAATTAGCGGTTATGCACAAACGAACATTTCCATTTTTATTCATATAGATTTGCTATTGTAATCATAAATATCGTTTGTCATAGGGTTTATATATTGAATTTTATTCAATTTAATGCATTGTATAATTTATGTCAGCATTAATTTGTACAATTTAGCGTTCATTCATCATTGCATATAACAATACAATTGTGCCTCTTGCAGCACACACACACACAGAGGTAGTGAGAGGTTATGGTGCAACATAAGGGGGAGGGGGGTGTAATATGTGGGAGGTTATGTTGGCACATAAGTGCGGCTCCCTGCCGTCACCCACCACATCAGTGTCACACTTATGTCAGAGAGTCGTTGTGGCAGGACATGTTAAGTGGCCATAAACCACTTACCTCAGTGGGAGACGTCTCTTTACACAGCCACGGATCAATGCTCTCATGTCAGCTCCAAATGACTGTGAGGAGGTATTGTCCAGTGCTTTTTACTTTGTAAATTGTAAACTAAGCTGGTATTGTTGTCTTTCTCTCTTCACAAAGCGGCCTCAGTATGATGAAGTGATTTGAGGTAATATCTGGGCCCAAAATAGTCACGAGAGCTGTCGGGTTTTGGGTTAAGAGTCAGATGACTTCCCAATACTTTTGTACAGTCTGATGGCAGAGTGGTTATATTATTAGACACACCAAGGGGCATGGAGGCTCTGTCTGACCGGGTTCGAATCCTTCCGGGGTTAAAAGTTTTCTTATATATATATATATATATATATATATATATATATATATATATATATATATATATATATATATATATATATATACATATATATATATATATATATATATATATATATATATATATATATATATATATATATATATATATATATATATATATATATATATATATATATTTCATTGAATATGACCGCATATTCTGTATTCATTATTTTCTGGTTTAGGGCTTCTATCCCTCTAATTATTTTCTTAGCATCAGGGCTTAGTTGAAATTGGAGTTCTCCAAAACTCATTTTCGTACTTTTAAGGTGAAGAAAAGAAGTGATTTACTATAGAGTGTATTACACTTATTTATACAATTTGCACAACGTTTCGAACCTCCATGGTTCATTCTCATGTGAACAGATCTTACAATGCTGGTTGATTTTATACCCGCACTGGGTCAGGTGATAATACAATAAAGGTGAAAACATGGGGGGATACATAAGGGATAAATGTGAGGTGAAACATAGAGGTAACTGCAGAAGGCTTATTGGCCCATACGAGGCAGCTACTATCTAAACACAAAGATTAATGCGGGAGGGAGTCAGGCAAACATCGGACACTGGGACACTGCCAGGTACCCCAACTATCAATAAAATATAATGTGTTTGTTTGTTTTGTTTGTCAAAGATTGAAAAAAAAGCTTTAGGGCTAACCTCGCAGCTTTTCATAGTGAGCTGGAATGTTGTGGAGGGTCCCATTGAGTAGTCAGTGTTGGCCCCAAAGCTTTGCCATCAGACTAGTACGCGAGCTAAGGGGTATGAGCTACTAGGAGAGACTAAAGAATCTAAACCTCACGTCGCTGGAAGACAGAGAAGTAAGTGGAGACATGATCACCAGATACAAGATTATCAGAGGAATTGATAGAATAAAGACAGTTATTTAACACAATGGGCACATGCACTAGGTGACACGAGTGGTAATTGAGTGCTCAAATGAGCCACAGAGACATCAGAAATATTTTTCTTACTATCAGAGTAGTTAACAAATGGAATGCATTAGGAAGTAGGTGGTGGAGGCTGACTCCAAACACAATTTCAGTTGAAGATATTATGGAGCTTAATAGGCCCAGGAACCTGTACACGAGTTGGTTGATTGTTGACAGGAGGGACCAAAGAGCCGAAGCTCAACCCCCGCAAGCACAACTGGGCGAATACCTGGTTGGAGTATGTGAAATATGGTAAGCGAATACCGTAGAGTTTATAATTACAATTAACTATTAGTGATACTTCAAACTTGTTACACGCTAATTTGGCTGCAATGTATAACCCATCATAATGAGACAGACATTGCAGCCAAATTAGCGTGTAACAAGTTTGAAGTTGAATTAGATCTAGGTATCCCCATCTCTGCTGTCAAAACTGTATTGGTCCAAACATTCAGATCTGATAGGAAAGAACTTACTGACTCCCAACGACCTGAAAGTACTAGTATAAAAAGCTATGATTTGTTCAGATCTGAAACCTACATCTATGGACAGCACAAAACGTCCACTAGACTGTGCGACACAGTGGTTGCAAGGATCAGGTTGGGTTACCGTTACCTGTGGCAGGTGGCTGCAGGTGACGGGTCTCCCAATCCTGAGCACTCCAGTTGCAAACTCTGTGAGCAGGAACTACGGCACGATCTCCCGTACTATATCACTGAATGCCCAGTTATTAGACCTTTCCGACCAGTTGGCATGAGGTACCTGGAGCTTTGCAATTACTTTATTCACTCTCGTATTCTTGAAGATATCCTCACAGTGTACCCAAAATTTGTCAGTGCCGGCTACTAAACATATGGCCCTGTACGACTAACCATCCTGCGAGATGGGGACTTGTATTACCACTCCTACCTTATTCAATCCTGTGTTGATGATATCCTCAAAATGCTTCCGGAGTCTGCCAGTGCAGACTGCTTATCACATGCCTCTGTATGACTAACCATCCTGTGTGATGGGGATTTTTTAGCATCACCCAGTTAGCTTTTTTGACACACTGTACTCCACTTCATATAGTCTAGGGTAGCTGCACAAATGCAGATGTACCACATGTATTAATAAAAAAAAACTATTAGTGAATTAAACTCTTCTATATGACTAACCATCCTGTGTGATGGGAATTTTTTAGCATCACGTAGCTAGCTTTTTGATACACTGTACTCCCCTATAATTAATGACCTGACCTAATGTATTAATGAAAAAATAATGAATTAAAAAACTGTGTATTCAGATGCTGACATTCAAAACGAATGCTCGAGTGACAGATTTGGGTTCTGACCACAACCTTTTGAGTACAATGATGATATTGTATAGTGATAATAATTACAGAGATAGGTAGATATTGTGAGAGTATGTATGGGTGGAGAAGGGGAGGATGTGAGTCTGTCTGGGTGGGAATGGTGCGACGATGTTTACTGTGACGAAGACAGTGTATTGTGAAAAGGGTTACAAAGATTAGGTTAGACGAAGGTGTGTCATGGGGGTAACCGGAAGGTGGGTGTATATATATGGATAATGGGCAGGATGTGTATTGTTGGAGATGTGTAGTTGTTAGTGAGGGAGGGAGATGGGGGGGGGGTGTGTGTATTAAAGGCGTGTGGGGGGGGGGAAGGGGGGAGACCTATAGGAGTGTGTGGGAGAGGCCAGGGTCGACCCGGGCGCTGCCGGGCACCCTATCACTAAAGGACAATGTCTGATAATTTGTGGAGAGGCTTGGCGATAGGATCGACCAAGTCAAAATAGGATCCCCTATCTTGTATAATATAGTACTTTTTCCTATCGCTTTTGACACTGCTCACTTCTCCTCTCCCCAACACTCCTCCACACTACACAACACTGTTCTTCCCAACACTCCTCCACACTACACAACACTGTTCTTCCCAACACTCCTCCACACTACACAACACAGTTCTTCCCAACACTCCTCCACACTACACAACACTGCTCTTCCCACCACTCCTCCACACTACACAACACTGCTCTTCCCACCACTCCTCCACACTACACAACACTGCTCTTCCCACCACTCCTCCACACTACACAACACTACTCTTCCCACCACTCCTCCACACTACACAACACTACTTTTCCCACTACTCCTCCACACTACACAACACTGCTCTCCCCACCACTCCTCCACACTACACAACACTACTCTCCCCACCACTCCTCCACACTACACAACACTACTCTCCCCACCACTCCTCCACACTACACAACACTACTCTTCCCACCACTCCTCCACATTACACAACACTACTCTTCCCATCACTCCTCCACACTACACAACACTACTCTCCCCACCACTCCTCCACACTACACAACACTACTCTTCCCACCACTCCTCCACACTACACAACACTGCTCTTCCCACCACTCCTCCACACTACACAACACTACTCTCCCCACCACTCCTCCACACTACACAACACTACTCTCCCCACCACTCCTCCACACTACACAACACTACTCTCCACACCACACAACACTGCTCTCCCCACCACTCCCCACCACTCCTCCACACTACACAACACTACTCTCCCCACCACTTCTCCACACTACACAACACTGCTTTCCCCACCACTCCTCCACACTACACAACACTACTCTTCCCACCACTCCTCCACACTACACAACACTGCTCTTCCCACCACTCCTCCACACTACACAACACTACTCTCCCCACCACTCCTCCACACCACACAACACTGCTCTCCCCACCACTCCTCCACAATACACAACACTACTCTCCCCACCACTCCTCCACACTACACAACACTACTCTCCCCACCACTCCTCCACACCACACAACACTGCTCTCCCCACCACTCCTCCACACCACACAACACTGCTCTCCCCACCACTCCTCCACACTGCACAACACTGCTCTCCCCACCACTCCCCACCACTCCTCCACAATACACAACACTGCTCTCCCCACCACTCCTCCACACCACACAACACTGCTCTCCCCACCACTCCTCCACACTGCACAACACTACTCTCCCCACCACTCCTCCACACTGCACAACACTGCTCTCCCCACCACTCCTCCACACCACACAACACTGCTCTCCCCACCACTCCTCCACACTGCACAACACTGCTCTCCCCACCACTCCCCACCACTCCTCCACAATACACAACACTGCTCTCCCCACCACTCCTCCACACCACACAACACTACTCTCCCCACCACTCCTCCACACTACACAGCACCACTCTCCCCACCACTCCTCCACACTACACAACACTACTCTCCACACCACACAACACTGCTCTCCCCACCACTCCTCCACACTACACAACACTACTCTCCCCACCACTCCTCCACACTACACAACACTACTCTCCCCACCACTCCTCCACACTACACAACACTACTCTCCCCACCACTCCTCCACACTGCACAACACTACTCTCCCCACCACTCCTCCACACTACACAGCACCACTCTCCCCACCACTCCTCCACACTACACAGCACCACTCTCCCCACCACTCCTCCACACTACACAACACTACTCTCCACACCACACAACACTGCTCTCCCCACCACTCCTCCACACTACACAACACTGCTCTCCCCACCACTCCTCCACACTACACAACACTACTCTCCCCACCACTCCTCCACACTACACAACACTACTCTCCCCACCACTCCTCCACACTACACAGCACCACTCTCCCCACCACTCCTCCACACTACACAACACTACTTTCCACACCACACAACACTACTCTCCCCACCACTCCTCCACACTACACAACACTGCTCTCCCCACCACTCCTCCACACTACACAACACTACTCTCCCCACCACTCCTCCACACTACACAACACTACTCTCCCCACCACTCCTCCACACCACACAACACTGCTCTCCCCACCACTCCTCCACACTGCACAACACTACTCTCCCCACCACTCCTCCACACTACACAACACTGCTCTCCCCACCACTCCTCCACACTACACAACACTGCTCTCCCCACCACTCCTCCACACTACACAACACTACTCTCCCCACCACTCCTCCACACTACACAACACTACTCTCCCCACCACTCCTCCACACCACACAACACTGCTCTCCCCACCACTCCTCCACACTACACAACACTGCTCTCCCCACCACTCCTCCACACTGCACAACACTACTATCCCCACCACTCCTCCACACTATACTCTCATACTGACTGTCACTAACCTTTCATCTTCCTCTCTCTCTCTAAGCACCAACAAGAACTTCTAAGACTTGGTCTCTCTTTCGTTACTTGCCCCTGGCCCGCGCTGGGGCATTGACGTCATTAGTTCCTTTGATAACATATCATTAACAATTCTAACAGGCTTAGGGGCCCGCGTAGGAATTTCCCTGCAAAAAATTCTAACTCTAGTACCCTTATGCTCCTGGCTGCCTTCAGGGGGGCCCTATCCCTGCCCATGATAGAATCTAAGCCTAAGAATCATCACCTTCCTGGTCGCTTCCAGCTTGCCCTGAAAGCTAACAACTCAATTCTTATCCATCTCTCCGACAAAGGAAATTTGGTGGTTTTCCTTGACCGTGTGGATGACCTCCAGAATGTTGATGTCTTGCTCTCTGACTCCCCCACATATGACCCTCTGACTTCCAACTCTTTGGATCGCCTTAAAACTTCCTTCAACCGCAAACTAAGGCAGCTCTCTAGTCTTTGTCCTCCTAACGTCGAATTAAGAGAACGTTTGCATGTCATCTGCTCTTCTCTTCCTTATTTTTGTGGCCTTCCTAAGACTCATAAACCTTGTGTTCCTCTTTGTTCAATCATTTCTTCGAGAGGCTCTGTCGGCTATCCTCTTGCCTCCTGGCTAGCTGAAACTCTGACGCCTTACCTTGGCACTTTTTCTCCTGCCCACCTTCGTCACTTTCAGGACTACATTGAAAGACTGCGCCTGCAGCCCTCCTGTAAGATACGTAGTCTTGATGTCGACTCTCTGTTTACTAATGTTCCCCTTGATGACGTTCTTTCTTTCCTTAGACAGAAGACATCTGAGGGCCTTCTTTCTCTCCCGCTTCCCACTGATGTTTTCCTCGAACTCTTCAGACTCTGTGTTGACCTATTCTCTTTCAACGGTAAAATACTTCTTTCAAACTTGAGGTGTTGCTATGAGTCCCCCTCTCTCCCCTGTTCTTGCCACTCTCTACATGGAATACTTCGATGTAGTTCTTCTTCCCACTACTGATACTCGTCCCTCTCTCTGGCCTCGCTATGTTGATGACATGTTTGCTTTATTACCTCATGACCTTAGTCTTTTCCAGCCTTTCCTCTCCTCTCTTAACAATCTGACTCCTGCCATCCATTTCAAAGGTGAGTGGGAATCTAATTCCCTCCTTCCTTTTCTTGACGTTCACATTCACAGCTCTGTGTCCGGGTTCTCTTTTCTCTGTCTATTGCACATTCATGGATAGTGGCTTGTACATTCACTTCTTTTCAATAAATAAATAAATAAAATAAATAGCCCAATAAAATAAATAGACCAATGAATAGGACTCTAATCATCCTATTGATTGGTCTTCTAAAATAATCTTTCCTTCCTCTACTCTTCACAGACGCCGTATTGTCGAATCGGCTCTGATACACAACATATCCGACATGAACCTTAGTCCTGGCTTCGTTGCTGTTGACTCTTCCCTTTCTCTGTATAAACTCAAATGTTCTAACCTTTCTAACAAATGTGACACGACTTAAGCCTACACGAGTTTTATTTTTCTTACCCTCTTCTAATTTTTACCTAACCCATTCTTCCTTCATCCCATTATCCCATTTATCCCATTCGTACCTTTCACCTTTACTCTCACCTTCTTCTAGGAAACACCTTCTTCTCTTACCTGTTCCTCACCTTACACCTTACCTCCTTTTGTGTGATTATTCATGCACCTTAACTATTTCTAGAAATTACCTTCTCTTACCTGCGCCTCACCTCACTCTTTCCCTACTTACTGGCCCATTCCTGTCTCTCTTACTTTACGGGCTCACCATAGCCCGTGCTACATGGACATTTCGTTCTGAGTAGCTAAATCTAAAACAACAACAACCTGTCTCTCTTACAGCGGTTGAGAGGCGGGACCAAAGAGCCAGAGCTCAACCCCCGCAAGCATAATTAGGTGAGTACAATTAGGTGAGTACAGCCCCGCTCCTGTGCCAGGTAAGCCCACTACGGGCTCATCATAGCCTGAAACTTTTTGTTTCAGGCTTTGGTGGAAACGCTACTTGAAACTTTTTGTTCCCAGTAGCTGAATCAAAAACAATAACAAGAGCCTCTCTTCCTAACACACGACTTGATAATGATTTAGGACGGACCGAAACGTTGTCGTTTCTTCATCTTCTGATGTGTGGTCTGGTCATAATATAGACCCCAGGTTGGAAAGCATTGTATAGACTTATTTCGGTCCATGAACCCTCAGCTGGGCCAAACGTATCTAGAAAAATACCCGTTAACTATTTAGGCACCGAATGAGTGAATTATTTTTCACTCTTCACAACATATTTTAGTGGGAAAGAGATTACATTAAATTATATCAAAATAAAACATTTCAGCATCTATCAACACCAGAGTTAGACCGTCCCGTCAATCCAAATCATTTAGTCAAATTATTTAACTATGTATCAGTTAATTTTTAATTTAATTTTGCCCCGAGGGGCGAGTTTATTGGGCAGCGCCACTCATCCTGTGAGTAGACATACCGTCATAGCAGCATATACAACACTCCCCAATAGGAAGAAAACCCGCTTGGTTGTTCATCCTGTCACTTGTACCCAGACATAGCTGGGACTTGTTTAACTGTCTCAAGTGAACAGCTGTTCAAACAAGAAGATTAATATATGTCAACCCTCTAAGTCTTATGTTAACTTGCGGGTGCAAAATAGGGGAATCTTTTAAGAACAGTATCAATATTTGAGAAATAGTGTTTTCTTAACTCAAACAATGTGGGGTTTATTATTCTACACATATTTCTAATGCCCCTCAGGTGTTCACATTCCATCAGGTAGTAGTCAAGGCGGTGTCCGTCACTCTCATCTCAGATTCTGCAACTCCGCTGTTCAACTGTTGTTTCCATTCCGAATCACCATGGATACTTGTATCCAAGTCGGATTCTCGCTATTACGGATTCTCTCTCGCGGCCACCTTCTCTTCGTCCATAATGATTGGAATTGCCAGCTGCAAGCAAGTTGTACCATCGTACAGATTCACTGATTTGTGCTTCTATCCTCCTTTTCTCAGTAACCTTATCACGGTGATGTTGCCTGATAATACGTCTAATTTGTTGCAGAGTCTTGGGTATGAAGTATTCAATATGGTCTCCTTCAGTGCCTCCAGCAGCCATCACATCTGCTCGTTCATTTTTATATATTCCAACATGGGAGGGGATCCACAGAAACTTGACAACTCTTCCCTGGATGAATAACACCTTCACAGCTCTCTTAATTTCAGGGACTATCGCAAGATTTTCTGCTCGATTTTTATTAAGTCTTTGAAACGCTGCTTTTGAATCAGTGCAGATCACAGCCCCATTAGTGTTTCTTTCAAGAAATCTTAACACCATAAAAATTGCAGTTAGCTCCTCTTGCGTTGACGAGGCATAGTTCTCAATACGTGCTTTCTCTTCATTTCTGTGTTGAAAGGCATTATTCCTAATTACACTGTATGCTGCACCAGCCCTACCATTAACCGGATTAGATGACCCATCAGTGTAGATTTGATCTAGTTCATCTCCGGCTTCTTTATAAATTTCCCCGAGATACTTGTGCCTCATTTCTTGTGGTATCATATTGGATTTTTCGTTGCCATTTCATTGATGATAATCCTACATGAGTTATCCTCCCAGGGAAGTAACCTCTCTACAGGCATTAGCTCACGGGCTAGTTCAAGCAGGTGAAGTTCTTCGAGGTAGCAGACTGATCTGTGATGCCATTTTTTGCTTCTGTTTCCTCCTGTAAGTAACACAGAGCTCATTTTTTTCTTGGCAATATCTGTTACAGCCCTATTGGGTCGCAACTGGAGTTCTTCTCTGATGTTATTAGAGTTTGGGTATCCGGTCCCAAGTTAGTAGTGGCTTTCAAGGGGTGTGTTCCGTAACGCAAGTAAATTAAAGGGGAAAGGGATACTAATGCACTAATTTAAATATATTATTACACCACCACCATAAATAAATATATAAACAGTCACACGCGGTTACTATGACTACACTTATGTACAATAACTTGTCTTCCTCTGAAGACACAGGATGCTCTACGGTGCTCAAGACGAGTAGCCCTGGTTCTCTTCTCGTAGCCTCACGATGAATCCTTTGATTCTCTTGGCGAATCTACCCTGGCCACAGGCCAGCCAAATCACAGTCCCACTGGGTGCACCGTTGTGGAGGCCTTCAACCACAAATCCAGCCTGTAGCTGGCAGGTTCCGATCCGCTCTGCTGCGTAGGCCACTCCACGACCGATACTAGGGTTGCGAGCCCTAGGCAGGAGCCTCGTGTGATTCCGCTGATCACTCTCCTCTCTATAGCACCACAGTGGCTAGTCTCTTCCACCAGTCAACCCCTGGGGACGACGATTCCTCAACTCTGCCACGTCACAGGCAGGCTAACACTCTCAGCAGTGTTCGTCCGGGAGCAACTCACAGCTTCTGCAGCAAACACGTGGAGAGACTTTGGCTGCCTTGGGTAGACTGATCCAACGTCCATTACAGCAGTCCCAGGTCGACTCTGTAATCAGACACGTCATTAGTACTGGTTACACTCTAGGGCACATCACTTACAGGCTTAGACACAAACGCCCACCTATCCACTCTATAGATGGCGTTGCTGTCTAAGCGTCACCTCACCAGAGGTCAGCAGCGGCTATGTCACGAGCTGATTAAGACGGGAAACCAGCCCCTGCGGCCAGTATATCTCGTCCTCACTAGATGGCGTCGTCCATTTGGAGGGGGTTTCGGGAGCTGACCCACAGATGGCGTTGTCGTCACTGCTCCGTGCTCGGACGCTGGACTCGGGTTCGTAACAATATCATTGTATTGGGGATTTCTGGCTCTCCAAACTGCAAGCTTAGCATTCAGTTCCTTAATTATGCCTTTAACACTGGGGAAGGACAACTCCTCTCGTAATCAGTTTTGTTGATGATTATAAAGCAATTTTAGCCCCCGAAACCCCCAGGCATACTTCACACCCCCAATTTCAGGTAATAGTCGATAGCAGATTATCTCTCACCATTTACGATACCAATTACTTGAAACAGATCACCAAACCAGGTGAGGAAATACCCGTTGTATCCAGCCTCTCATACACGGTACTGAGACGAGCTGTGTGATGACTGAGGCTGTGAGTATCTCCCTCCCCGGTGTTTATATGTATGAGTTTGTGCTGGATACAAATAGAAGCTGCCTAGAGTAGCTTAGTAGTCCTTATGCACTTCCCTTTATTCTTTCGTGCTTATAAGAATTACCACGACGTTTCGGTCCGTGATAGATTATTATCACAATGTTCCGGGCCATTCTGGACCATTATCACGATGTTTCGGTTCATCTTGGACCATTATCACGATGTTTCGGTTCATCTTGGACTACTATCACGACGTTTCGATCCATGCTACACCATTATCCCGATGTTTTTGACTCATTCCGGACCATTATTACGATGTTTCGGTCCATGCTGGACCATTATCACGACGTTTCGGTCCATCCTAGAATATTATCATAATCTGCAGCGTTTTATTTTTATGTTCTGTTCAGTGTACGTCTCTCGACCCCTAAATTTAGCTGTTATTTATAAAGGAAGACATCAAGAAAAGTTAAGAATATACACAAGACGTTTGACCGGAAGGCATCGACTATGCCTCCTGCGGGAACTTGTCTGTGCATACTCATCACAGGAGCTGATTATACAGGCGGTCGGTCCCGAGAGGCGGTCGCCTGAGCTGAGTCACGATGCAGGAGAGTGCCAGACAGTGAGTCAGACAGCAGACGACAGACACGCTGTGATGAGTCAGTCTCACAACAATGGCAGGTGAAGATACTCAACGATGAGTCAGCCTCACAACGAGGACAGGTGAAGGTACTCAACGATGAGTCAGCCTCACAACAATGGCAGGTGAAGGTACTCAACGATGAGTCAGCCTCACAACGAGGACAGGTGAAGGTACTCAACGATGAGTCAGCCTCACAACGAGGACAGGTGGAGGTACTCAACGATGAGTCAGCCATCAACGAGGACAGGTGAAGGTACTCAACGATGAGTCAGCCTCACAACGAGGACAGGTGAGGACACTCAACATCAACTTCATAAATGTCTTCCTGTTTTCGTATAGTGAAACCAAAAACTATATTTTCTCTAACATATATTTGTATTATACATTAAAATATGTTGTATAGCTAAGCCTAGGTTAGGCTGGGGATGATGTTTCTTAAATATATAATAAATATTGCCACAATGAGTAATTGGTGAAGTTTAAGTTTGTAAGAATATAACTAAGTTGATGTGAACATCGTTATTTATTAAGAAATGCAACATGAGCCTTAATGCAGTAAAGTCAGGGTGGGAAGCTTGTGTAAACAGGGTTCTCCAGGGATCTGTCCTGAAGCCGTTGTTGTTTATTCATTAAGCGATTTAGACCCAGAGAAGAGCAGCAGCATTAAAGGTCAGAGTTTGAATCTCTGATGAATGAAAGGTTGATGCATCGTATATGATAATGATGAAGAAGATCAATGTCTCTCCATATCGTAGTGGTGTGCCAGGGGATTTATTAAGGTCTTAGTTGAGAACCAGTTAGGCACTTCTTAGATCCTTCCTTATTGTGAGCAGCCGTGGTGTGGTAAGAAGGACTTTGGTCTCTTACTTTTGTGGCCCTCGTTCGTGTCTCCAATGATCACACTGAATGAAACAGCAACATTACTAAATTTGCCGACTGTATATAAAAGTTAATGCTGCATATGCAATAATCAAATATCAGAAAACTGATTGTAGTGTTACCGGAAATCAACAGGACAATGTCAAAATTGTCAAAATGGAACGTGAGAAATTGCAAATAATTATTCCTCCGATTATTTCTCTTGTTAGGGCCCCATTAAGATTTAATAGTTCAGCTTTTTATGCACCATATTGAACGATGAACAGCATTTCTTAAAAAGTTTATACAGTCGGATGATAAATTTATTTCTGGCCATAAATACTTCTGATATGAATATCTAACAAGTTTCATCTTCTCAAGAGAAGGATAGAGAGAGGGGCGAGCAGTAGTCAAGCGGAGGTCAGTGTATAATAAGGATACAGTTATTATATTGTTGAATATTTCAACACAAAACTTATCACCAAACATCGAATACAATCTAAATAAATTTGGATTTACAAAAGCTTCGGGTAATTAGTTCTTAGAAATAGTGTTGGTGATCTATGGAACACTTAGTAATGAAACATAATGTACACGAGGTCGCTGGATTGTTTTTAGCGAAGGTGAGACATATCTATGATTGTAGTTGGGTATAAATAGGAGAGTCTTCACATGTCCTAATTTATCCTCTGCAGATTTCTTATGTTCCTATGTTACCCTAGACAGCTGCAGCTGCATAGATAACAGCGGCTGCAGCTTAAGTTGCATCTTATGTGGCCTCAGCTTGAGAGGCAGTGAAGAGAACGAACACTTGCCTCGCGCTCTGTGGTGTTACGATGACACAAATCGAAGCACTGAATATTGTCTTATCAATAACAAATGAGGATGTAATTAGGTCCACAAACCCGGGAAGTGGCCAGTTATGGCTACGCTAATGTTCGGGGTTCAAATGATTGATGGTTGTAATGGTGAGTGATTTGTTGTCCTGTAGAGGTTGTAAATGTTTTGCTTCCTTCAAGTTTCATTAAGAAAAGTGGTATGATCACCTAGCTATATTTACGGGGGGGGGGGGGATTAGCAACGGTTCCGCTAGGTCACGCCTTTCAACGCCTAATAGACCAGTGTTTAGGTTCAAAATCCATTTGGGTTCTATCATATTAACATTTAAAGCTGTGTATGAAGACTGCCTCCACCACTTCGCTTCGTAACACATTCCAATTCTTCATTTCTTTGATATAGATTTTTTTAACGTGTATTATTACAGTGGTGATTGGTGTGGTCGTTGATCCTTCTCTATGGACAACCCAACCCACAACTCGGTAGAGTGCTTATACTTTACCAAGAGATCACACTGGGCGCTTCTGGCTCTTGGAGAGGGGCTCAACGTCACACGTTTAGGGGATGCGGCTCCAATACTTAGCCTCGTTGTCACGTGCACACACCCACTCGAGCCGCTGTGACTCCCCACTCTCTCCTTATGTGGTATGATCTCCTCAATCCCCTTTGACTTATTATTATTCCATTCTACCCTGTCCACAGCTGTGGTTCTTGGTTCTTTCTCTCTCTCTCCTTTTTTCCTACTTCCTGGGAAGCCTCACTAGGACAAGGGCAAACACCAGCAAATTTGAATACATTTACTGGACAAAGCACATACACAATACATACACACATATAATAATAATAATAATAATGAATCCTACACTCTATACTACTTCAGTCAGGTTGCACTCCAACACCATCAGAACTCTATCATCTGCTTATCAAGTGTTATCCTATCTCCTGATTCACCACCTAATACTACCAAGCTCCTCAAGTAGGTCAAGTCTTATAATACAATGTTGCACCATCAGCAAGAGAATATATATATCTATAAACATGTGCAAGGAAAACCAGCGTATGAATGCAATAACATAAATATTAGTATAAATGTTCCTTGATAAACAACAATGATCAATCGATCACCCTATCAGTCCTAGAACACATATGTTTGTCTCTGCAGGTAATCCAGCCTACGACTGTAACTCTATACTTCAGTATAAGTACTCCTTGGCACAAAAATGGCAAACAATCACTCACCTTTCACTGCGTCTTGCACGCTGATGGCAGCCAAACACTCTGCCAACTCCCAACAAATAATCAACCAGAACTTCCCTTCCACATCTGGAAGATCACCACCCTGATATTTTCAGGTTCATCCGGGTTTATCTACCAGGATCCTCCACAGCTCTCCTGGCTGCTACACCATGAAGTCTTCCTTGATCAACAATAGTGCTTCACCACTGGTATCACAAAAGCATGTAAACTCTTCTCCACTGCTTCTCCTCTCACAGCTTGAGGTCCAACTCCTCACTATAGGGTCTGCTCTTCCACAGAGCTCAGTATTTCTTCAATAGCCTTGGAGTTCCATCCACTGAATCCTCCTCTGCTGGCCTCGAAGTTCTCTCTGCAACTCCTTCCAAAGACAAACGACAATAAGGTCTCATGCAGGGCGCTCTCTGACGGAGCGGCGACACTGTGGGTACCTCAGGCTACCCACAGAACTGCCTTAACTGTCCACCTTCTGCAGTTCCTGACTTGAGCTGGCACGCCTCCTAACTTATTCCTCAGTCGAGACGTCTGTCCACTTCCTTCCTCTTGAGGGTATATCAACTAGGGGTTCCTCTCTAACAGGAGCAAACACGGAGTGCGGCTTCCCCTCGCGATTTCTTCGGCTCAAGTGGCTCAAGCTCCTCTCAAGCGAGCTTCACGCCTCCAGCAAATTATCCACATCTCATAACCAGTCACTTATCTATTTTCTTCTTCACTGCCCATACTCTTAAATTGTTTAGCAAATTGACCCAATTATTTCATGTATGTATCTTCATGTCTGTATATCTCCGACCTCCTAGTCAGATCAGGCTTGATAGAATAATTCTCAAAGGGGAGACTCGTTTTTCGGCTGCCTGGGATCATAACAGTGTGTAGCTCATTTTGTTATTTAGCTTCCATCTGTATTCCTTTGTTCGTGTTCTTCCCATGCTAAATAACCCTATCCTAGTCTTCCATGCCTATTTCCCCATGAATATTTTGTAAGTGGTAATGATGTCTCTTCTGTGATTTTTTTCTTCCAGTGAGGTAAGGTCTCACCCCTGTAGTCTTTCCTTATAGCTCCTACCTCTCAGCTCTAGGACTAGTCAAGTGGCATGCTTATGAATCTCCTCCGGCTTGGCTTTCTGTTTAACAAGATAACGACTTCACGCTGTTGCCTCTTTCTGGAATTGATCTGACAAATTCGATATACGTGATTCTGAGTAATTCTTTTTTGATTCCTAAAATCTGTTCTGATATTAGTTAACCTTACATCAGCAGCTGAAGAAATTCTTTTGTCGTGGCCATCTTGGAGTGAGAAGATGCCAACAGTGATGTTACTAACGCCATGCCGACTACAACTGTTGTTGTTGTTATAGATTAAGCTACTCGGAACAAATTCCAAGTAGCACGGGCTTACCTGACACAGGGGCGGGGCAAGTAGCACGGGCTATGGTGAGCCCGTAACTTACCTGGCACAGGAGCGGGACAAGTAGCACGGGCTATGGTGAGCCCGTAACTTACCTGGCACAGTGAGCGGGGCAAGTAGCCCGGGCTATGGTGAGCCCGTAACTTACCTGGCACAGGAGCGGGACAAGTAGCACGGGCTATGGTGAGCCCGTAACTTACCTGGCACAGTGAGCGGGGCAAGTAGCACGGGCTATGGTGAGCCCGTAACTTACCTGGCACAGGAGCGTTTATAATGTGTTTATAATGTGTTTTTCAAGTAAGAGAAATCTTCGAAACCTCTTTACCGATTGCTTTGAAATTTTGACACAACGTTCCATTCGAATACGCACGTGTTTATGTATGCCTACTATATAAATGTCACACCTGTGACAGGAAAAAAACTGTATTTTTACAGTTTAAATAACAGTGCCATCTGTTGTACGTAATAACAACACACGCTATACTAAATATGTTACCATTCTATTTCAATGTTTCCGATTACATTGATAAGTAGAATTTTCATAGATTTCGATTTATTTCCATTTTGATTTAATTATTTTGTGTGACATTGCGTTGGAATTGAGCGGTGAAGTTTACCATACCGTTCATTTCGTAAGTATAAGTATAGATGTCTCACCTGTGACGGGTAAAAACATTCTTTTTTTTTTTTTAGGAAACAGCGGCATCTATTGCACATAGAAGCAACACACGCAATACTATATATGTTACAATTCCATTCCAGTGTTTCTAATTGCATTGACAAATTGAATTGTCATAGATTTTGATTTATTTTCATTTTGATTTAATTATTTTGTGTGACATTGTATTGGAATTGAGCTGTGTTGTTTACCATACCGTTCATTTCGTGAGTACAGTTTAATTTTGTATTTTTTCAATGTTTTTCATTTCGTTTTCTAACTGTTTTTTCTTATATTTCAGTGATGGGAACATTAGATCATAAGATGTTCCCAATTTTCT